>NC_037668.1:20107872-20300326 GCF_003255815.1 Theropithecus gelada | reverse complement strand
AAAAAAAAAAAAAAAAAAAAAAAAGAAAAAGAATGAATAAGATCTAGTATTTGCTAGCACGACAGGGCGAATATAGTAAAAAATAATTGTACATTTAAAAATAACAAAACCTAGGCAACACGGCAAAACCCTGTTTCTACAAAAGCACACAAAAATTAGCAGGGTGTGGAAGTGCGTGTCTATAGTCCTAGCTACGCAGGGGGCTGAGAGGTGGGAGGATCGCGTGAGCCCGGGAGGTCGAGGCTGCAGTGAGCCGAGATTGCTCCACTGCACTCCAGCCTGGGTGACCCTGTCTCAAAAAAAAAAAAAAAAAAAAAGGAACAACAAAAAAGCCTAAAACAATGAAACAATGTAATTGGATTGTTTGTAACACAAAGGATAAATGCTTCAGGTGATGGATACCCCATTTGCCCTGATGTGATTATTGTATACGGCATGCCTGTATCACTCAGCTCTTATAACCCACAAATATGTACACCCACTACGTACCCAGAAAAATTAAAAATTAAAAAAAGATTAAAAAGAGAGAGGCAAAAAGAGGCCCGAGGGAGCTTGTTCCCCTCTTCCATCACTTGAGGACACACAGAAGGCACCAGCTATGAGGAATAGGCCCTCATCAGACACTGAATCTACAGGTGCCTCGGTCTGGAACTTCTCAGCCTCCAGAGCTGTGAGCAATACATTTCTGTTGTTTATAAATTACCCAATCCAAGATAATTTGTTATAACAATCTGAAGGGCCAAAGGCATCAACTTATCTATTAAATAAAAGGCAAAATAATTGGTTTAAATAAATGAATATAAAAAATTGAAAGCAAATTTTTTGAATAAAAACAATTATTTTAAACTTTATTTTACAAAAATTTAAGTTTTATTACATGTTTTTACAAAAATAAAACTATTTCCAATTCTAGTATTCAATATCTAGTGTTTACCTCACAGCCAATGTAAAGAATCAATAACTGAGCTTTATGCATTTACGTCTAGGCCGACATATTTACTAATTTAAGAGTAATAAGAATTATTTATTTATTTTTAGGTATTTTGCTAGCACCATACTCTTTGTTATTATTTTTAAATTTCATACAGGATCTCACTATTCACTGTGCCCAGGCTGGTCTGAAATTTCTGGTCTCAAATGATCCTCCCATCTCAGCCTCCCAAGTAGCTGGGATTATAGGCATGTGCCAGCATGCCTGGCTCCATAATACAAGTTATTCGATATTGAAAATATTCCTCAACTACTATGCACAACAGTTAAGAACGCTCTGGTAGTCGACGAATACTTCCATAGTCGTGTTTGAAACAGGAAGGGAAGGAAGAAAACGAACACTCAGCGTCCTGGTGAAAGGTATGTTGTGCTTATATAAAAGGGTATGACAAATTAATTCATTTGTCTTTTCTTTTACTGAAGCAATTCTCCGCTGAAATCTTCCCTGTACTCTAAAGCAGGGTTCATCAGCAACACTGGTTGTGCGGCAGCCCACACACCTTTTCAGCGTTCGGATTTCGTTGCCTTTGTTTTGAAGACATAAGACAAGAGATGTGGAGAAATGTGAGAAATGTTAGTCACAAAAGAGGATGTTAGGATTATGTGGTGCCCTGTGCCAGCACTGAGTTCAGCTCCTGAGAGAATGAGGTACCTGCACGTGTGTGTGTGTGAGACAAGGTCTCACTCACTCTGTCACCGAGGCTGGAGTGCAGTGGCATGATCACAGCTCTCTGCAGCCTCAACCTCCCCAGCTCAAACGATCCTCCCACCTTGGCCTCCTAAGGTGCTGCGGTTACAGGCGTGCGTCACCGCTCCCAGCCATGTGTGTTTGATTTATCGTAACATTTTCACATACCATACAATTCACCCGTTTAAAGAGAATACTTCAGTGGTTTCTAGTACATTCAGAGTTGTGCAACCACCACCACCAATTCCAGAACGTTTTCATCAGCACAAGAGAAACCCGGTACCCATTAGCAGTCATTTCCCATTCTCCCCTCCCCAACCCCCTGGCAGCCAGTGATCTACGTTCTACCTCTATGGATTTGCCTATTCTGGACATTCAATATAAATGGAATTGTAGAATATGTGTCCTTTGTGACTGATGTCTTTCACTTAGCACAATATTTTCAAGGATCCCCCATATTGTAGCAGGTGTCAGTACCTCATGGCTGAATGTGATTCCAGTGTATGGATACACCACATTTTGTTTATCCATTCATCAGCTGATGGCCATTAGGGTTCTAGCTATTATGAATAATGCTGCCACGAACATTCACATACACGATTTTGTGTGGGCATGTATTTTCAGGTTTTTTTTTTTTTTTTTTTTTTTTGAGATAGAGTCTCACTGTGCTGCTCAGGCTAGGGAGTGTGGTGTGATCTTGGCTCTCTGCAACCTCCACCGCCTGGATTCAAGTGATTCTCCTCTCTCAGCCTCCTGAGTAGCTGGGATTATAGGCATGCACCACCATGCCTGGCTAATTTTTTTTTTTTTGTATTTAAGTAGAGACGGGGTTTCACCATGTTGGCCAGGCTGGTCTTGAACTTCTGACCTCAAGTGATCTCACTGCCTCGGCCTCCCAAAGTGCTGGGATTACAGGCATGAGCCACCGCGCCTGGCCATATTTTCAGTTCTTTTGGGGATATACCTAGGAGTGGAATTGCCAAGTCACCTGTGTTCATTAACAATGCTTGTGTGTATGTATGAGTGCATGTGTGCGTGTGTGTGGGTTCAGGGAAGGGTCTTTTTGCTTACGTTTAAGGGTGGTATTGGCAGCCCATTCTCTGCTATGCTGTGGGGAATGAAGGAAAGGGTTTTTGTCACACTGGGCTGAGTGGCCAGAAAAGGGTAGAACCAGAATGGTGGCTGTCACTTGTGAGAGATGCCCAATTATAATCTGGGCATTTAACTGAAATGTGGCTATTCGGTGTTAACATACTGGTTATAGGGCCATCACCTTCCCAGTCACCCAGCCTTAAATTTCATGACACACATTTTGTGTATTAGTTTCATGGTATACATTTTGTCTGTGTCATCATCAATAACTCTCGCATCTGCCCCTTCTCTCCACCATCCTAGTTTGGCCT
Organism: Theropithecus gelada; assembly: GCF_003255815.1. Lineage (NCBI taxonomy): Eukaryota > Metazoa > Chordata > Mammalia > Primates > Cercopithecidae > Theropithecus > Theropithecus gelada. Next base: position 20,297,245 of record NC_037668.1, on the reverse strand, counting down.
CACGTGGTTCATTACCTCTTGTTTGCTCTTTGTGTTTTCTGATCACAGAAGTAATGCACAGATACACAAACCCAAAACATTGCAGAAATACAAAATGTAGAAAGCAGAGCCCTCCCCATACTGACCCCCCCAGAAATAGCTATCATCAACAATTTAGTGCATTCTCTTCTGAAATTTTTATACATATTCTAACATATTATTTCTGTTTTAAAACAAAAATAGAACTGTGTATACTGTTCATCCTTGTGTTTTCCCCCCTATCAAAATATATTAGACATCTTCCCATGAAAATACACAGAGGCCCGCATCATTCTTTCAAATAGTGATATGCAGTCTATAGTGTGGCTAGATGGTGGTTTATGTAACCAGCCCCCTGTTTGTGGCTATTTGGATTGTTTCCAAGTTTCCACCATTATAAACAATGCTGCAACAGTGTTTCTGTACACATATCCTTTCTGCATTTGTGGGAGTTTTTCTGTAGGATAAACTCCAAGAAATGGAAATGTTGGGTCAGAAAATATAAACACTAAATATTTTAAATAAATACTACTACATTTTCCTCTGAAAACATTTTACAGTTTATATTATCATTAACAGTTCCTGCTGGGCACGGTGGCTCACGCCTGTAATCCTAGCACTTTGGGAGGCTGAGGCGGGTGAATTATCTGAGCTCAGGAGTTCAAGAGCAGCCTGGGCAACAATGGTGAAACCCCGTCTCTACTAAAAATACAAAAAATTAGCCGGGCATGGTGGTGGGCGCCTGTAGTCCCAGCTACTCAGGAGGCTGAGGCAGGAGAATCGCTTGAACCCGGGAGGTGGAGGTTGCAGTGAGCCGAGATCACACCACTGCACTCCAGCCTGGGCATCAGAGAGAGACTCCATCTCCAAAACAACAACAACAACGACAAAAACAGTTCACGAGAATGCTTGTTTCCCTGCCTTTTGGAGGGCTGGATATTATTGATTTTTGTCATTTTTATCAATCTTGGCAGTATTTTTTTTTTTTTTTTAGACGGAGTCTCGCTCTGTCACCAGGCTAGAGTGCAGTGGCGTGATCTGGGCTCGTGACAACCTCTGCCTCCTGGGTTCAAGTGATTCTCTTACCTCAACCTCCTGAGTAGCTGGGATTACAGGTGCGTGCCACCATACCTGGCTAATTTTTGTATTTTTAGTAGAGACGGGATTTCACTCAGGCTGGTCTCGAACTCCTGACCTCGTGACCCACTTGCCTCGGCCTCTCAAAGTTCTGGGATTACAGGCGTGAGCCACTGCACCTGGCGGCAGTATGTCTTCTTACCTCCCTTGACATATCATCCCAGCCCCTAAAAGGTCCCTGTATGCCCAGTTCTCTCCTTTTGTATTTGATTTTTGTTTTTTTGTTTTTAGACGGAGTTTCACTCTGTTGCCCAGGCTACAGAGTGCAGTGGTGCCATCTCGGCTCACTGCAACCTCCACCTCCTGGGTTCAAGCTATTCTCCTGCCTCAGCCTCCCGAGTAGCTGGGATTACAGGCACCCACCACCATGCCTGGCTAATTTTTGTATTTTTAGTAGAGACAGGGTTTCACCATGTTGGCCAGGTTGGTCTTGAACTTCTGGCCTCAAGTGATCCACCCGCCTCGGCCTCCCAAAGTGCTGGGATTACAGGCACGAGCCACCGTGCCTGGCCCCAGTTCTCTCCTTTTGTATATTAATCTGCCCAATACATGGTTCTAATTATGACTTTGCCAACTCTAAAAACCCTTTTGAAAAATTGCAATAGGCCTGTGCAGGACACTTTTCTTCATGCAATCGACAGATAGTTATTGACTCTGACCAATGTTCCAGGCACCGTGCTAAGCGCTGGAGGTGCAGCGTTGAATGGGAATGATAAGGTCTCTGCTGTTGCAGAGTTTAATTATCATGGTGGGAGACAAATCACAAACACTGGAGAAGCAAAAAATTATCGGACTGTTATACATGTAATCATGAGAATTAATATGGGTAGGTGGTGATGGTTACTGGGAGGTTGGGTGGACAAGAAGAAAATTTCTGAGGAGGAAATACTTAAACTGAGTCCTGAGTGATAAGAGCAAAGTTGCAGGGAGTAGCATGCTACGCAGAGGGAACAGAATGTGCTAAGGCCAGAAAATAGGAAGGAGCTTGGCAGGTAAGGAGTTGAAAGAAGTCAGATTGACTAGGATGGGGAGGACATGGGGGTAGAATGGGATGTGATGAGAGTAGAGGCTTAGCCAGGGTCTGGATTGGCACAGTTTTTTGAACCAGGGCAAGGAGATTGAATTTTAAGTGTGATGAGAAGCCACTGAGCAATTCTGTTTTTTTTTTTTTTTTTTGAGATGGAGTCTCACTCTGTTGCCCAGGCCGGAGTGCAGTGATGTGATCTTGGCTCACTGCAACCTCTGCCTCCTGGTTCAAGCGATTCTCCTGCCTCAGCCTCCCATGTAGCTGGGATTACAGGCGTGGACCACCATGCCTGGTTAATTTTTTTGTATTTTTAGTAGAGATGGGGAGGGTTTCCTTATGTTGCCCAGGCTGGTCTTGACCTCCTGGCCTCAAGCGATCCTCTTGTCTCAGCCTCTCAAAGTGCTGGGATTACAGGCGTGAGCCACTGCGCCTGGCCTCAACAATTCAAATTTTGAATGTGGCCTGATCTGAGTTATGTTTTCAGAAGATCACTCTCACTGCGTGTGGAACATAGATTGTAAATGGGCAAGAGGGTCAGCAGGGACACCCTGTAGGAGAGACTGTGGTGGCCTGGCATGGGGAAGGCAGTGCAGACAGAAGTGAACAGAATTTGGATGGAGTAACGAGGTAGGCGGTGGTGTTATTTACTGAGAAGGGGAAGACTAAGGGAAGGCTAATCCTGCTCTATCCAGGAGTAAAATGTGAGATGCTTACTAGACATTTCCATGGAGATATCATGTAGGCAGTTGGATATTTATTTTATTTGGTTTTATTTTTTATTTATTTATTTTTTTTAGAGACAGGGACTTGCTCTGTCACCCGGGCTGGAGTGCAGTGGTGCAATCACGGCTCCCTGCAGCCTTGACCTCCCGGGTTCAAGTGATCTTCCCACCTCAGCCTCCTGAGTAGCTGGGATTACAGGGGCGTGCCACCACACCTGGCTAATGTCTAAATATTTTGTAGAGACGGAGTCTCATTATGTTAGCCAGGCTGGTCTCAAACTCCTGGGCTCAAGTGATTTTCCCACCGTGGCCTCCCAAGGTGCTGGGATTGCAGGTGTGAGCCGCCTCATCTGGCCTTCTACAGAAGTTTTGCTGTGGACTGGGTGCGGTGGCTCATGCTTGTAATCCCAGCACTTTGGGAGGCCGAGGAGGGTGGATCACCTGAGGTCAGGAGTTCAAGACCAGCCTGGTCAACATGGTGAAACCCCTGCCTTTACAAAAATACAAAAATTAGCCGGGTGTGGTGGCATGCGCCTATAATCCCAGCTATTCAGGAGGCTGAGGGGGAAGAATCACTTGAACCTGGGAGGCAGAGGTTGCAGGGAGCAGAGATCGTGTCATTGCAATCCAGCCTGGGTGACAGAGCGCAACTCTATCTCAATAAATAAATAAATAAACAAACGGAAGAAGGTTTTGCTGTGGATAAGGAGGAAAGGAACAGAGGAGCAGAGGGAGGGGAGATGAGACTGAGGGAGGATTTGATAAAACGATTCCAGGTTAAGTTCACAAGAGGGAGGATTTTAAAATAAGAGATACTAGGACACTATATTGTACACACTGCAGGGTGGATTGGGTAGAAAAGGGTAAGTTAACATGCAGGAGAAAGAAGATGAGCAGAAGTCTGTCCTTGAGACAGGAGAGAGAGGGGGTTCAATACAGGAATGGGTACAGGGCTGCAGGGACACTGTCTCTCCTCACGGGAGGAGCAGAGAGAGTGGCCTTTTTTTTTTTTTTTTTTAAACTTAACTATTCTAAATATACATGTAACAGAGAGGGGTCTTGACACAGGTGGCCTGTAAGTTTTGTGGTATGCAGGGATGAGGGGGTTCCTGCCTCAGGTTTTCCCCAAGGAACGACAAGGCAAGGTTACTGGCATGGTGGTGTGAGAGTGGTGGGGAGGAGGATGCAGGCCATCTGGGGATCGAGGAGAAGGAATGAACTCATCATATTGGAGACTGGGGAAATATTCATTCCAAGGAAGTGTGGCGGGATTATTGGGTACTCATTTTACTGTATTATTTGAGACAGTCTTGCTATGTTGCCCAGGCTGGCCTCGAGCTCCTGGGCTCAAGTGATCCTACTGCCTCAGCCTCTTGAGGAACTGGGATTACAGGTAGGAGCCACTGCGCCCAGCTTTGGGTGCTCACTTTAGATTGACTTATAAATATCCCCAGCTTTTTCCTCAGAGGGAAGTCTTCTGTGCTTCCTGGCCCAGCTTTCCCACCCCCATACCTGTGCTCATTCATTTCTTCACTGGGGTTTACCAGGTGGAATCTGAGCCAGAGGGATGAAAGGAGGAGGCTGGCAGAGAGAGAGGCCAGACAAAGTTCCCCGTGTGCAGCTCAGGGGGTCCCACCACAACCCCGGGCAGCCCAGCTCAGGGGGTCCCACCACAACCCCGGGCAGCCCAGCTCAGGGGGTCCCACCACAACCCCGGGCAGCCCAGCTCAGGGGGTCCCACCACAACCCCGGGCAGCCCAGCTCAGGGGGTCCCACCACAACCCCGGGCAGCCCAGCTCAGGGGGTCCCACCACAACCCCGGGCAGCCCAGCTCAGGGGGTCCCACCACAACCCCGGGCAGCCCAGCTCAGGGGGTCCCACCACAACCCCGGGCAGCCCAGCTCAGGGGGTCCCACCACAACCCCGGGCAGCCCAGCTCAGGGGGTCCCACCACAACCCCGGGCAGCCCAGCTCAGGGGGTCCCACCACAACCCCGGGCAGCCCAGCTCAGGGGGTCCCACCACAACCCCGGGCAGCCCAGCTCAGGGGGTCCCACCACAACCCCGGGCAGCCCAGCTCAGGGGGTCCCACCACAACCCCGGGCAGCCCAGCTCAGGGCGTCCCACCACAATCCCGGGCAGCCCAGCTCAGGGGGTCCCACAACAACCCTGGGCAGCTCAGCTCACAACGTCCCGTCACAACTGCGGGCAGCTCAGCTCATGAAGTCCCACCAAAACCCCAGGCAGCCCAGCTCAGGACGTCCCACCGCAACCCTGGATGCTGGCAGGAGACCTAGCCCGCCTGCCTGGCAGGGTTGGAGGCAGACTGACTAAGTTTAGGAGGCCTCCTGGTTCTATTGTTCTGGGTGAGGCTGGGCGGTAGGGGAGGTGGTTTCAGGCGGGGATACCCAGTGTGGGAAAGGAAGCGTGGCTGCTGTCGCCATGCGAGAAGGATGGAAACTGTGAGCCTGGTGTGCAGGTTTCGGCCCCAGGGAGGTTCTGCTCTGGTTCCCATGAAGCAGGTAGGAAGTTGCCCTTCCTCTCACCTCTTCCTCTGTGAGCGGCTTTTCCATTGTCCCAGCAGAGCTGGGGTCGGCTGGACCCCTCAGCTCCCACGCCAGCCGTGCTGGGGGCTGTTTCCCCCGCCCAGCTTTCGAGCTGGACAAAGGGTGAATGCCAGCCTATCATGGGAACACAGTGAACTTTTTTGATTCTTTCAACTGCCAACGAGGCTGCTAATTGCCATTTCACATGCAGGGATTGGAGACTCACTTGCTGAATGACTTGCCTAAAGCCTCCCTTTGGTAGCTGAGTTCTCTCATGATCCCCTGGTGGGTTCTTAGGTTTCCAGAAGGACAGAATACTTTGTGCTTCTGGTGAGGTTTTCTCCTGTTCACATGGCAGCCTGGGTAGGCACAACAAAGATTTTTTTTCTTAGAATTGTTATATAAGAACAGAGCTAGCATGGGGGTCTAGAAATGGGCCCCAAAGGCCTGTATTCAAATCTTGACCCCTCTAGGTGTTAGCCCTGTGACCTTGAGCAAGCCATTTAATCTCTTGGAGCCTCTGGGTCCTCATCTGCTCCCTGGGGCCGGTCACCCCTGCCTGGTTCTTGGGGCTGCTGTGAGCTCCCGTGAGATAACACAAACGAAAAGGCTTGCATGGAAGCAGGGACTCCCATTGACGTGAAGCTAACAGCCTAAAGCAAAGGCCGGATTTTATCTCGGCTCAAGAGGGAAAGGATTGCTTTACAAAAGGAAAGAGGGCTCGTGGTAGTTATTTAGGAGTTTCATGGCGGTGGATTTTGTTGTTAAAGTCTTGTAACCAAGTTAGAGGAAGGCACACAGGCAGATGGATGAGGTGTTGCTCAGGCTGGCAAAATTCTGAACCCCACTGGTCTCCAAGGCCCTGTTGAAGAGGAGAGCGCTAGGCTGGGAAAGCCACTCCAAAGGCAACTTGTATGATTTAAAATTCCAAAGATGTCTCGACAGCTGGGTATGTTCTTTGTTGCTTAATAGGTTTTCTCCAGCTAATTCTCCTGGGTTCTTTCCATTTCCTGGCCAGACGGAGTAGCTTTAATATCTCTCCTCACTAGCAATAAACTGCTGCCTGGAGAATGGAGATGAGAACCTGCGGATCCACGGGGGAGGGAGGACCAGAGTGATGGGATCTCAGCAATAGTGCTGGAGGGAAGTCAGGCCTCCCTTGAAGTCACCTGAGGGTCATGGAGGGCCATGCAGCTGCCTGACAGATGCAGTGCTGATCATTTTTACTTCTCTTGTTTCCTGATGAACTCTTACTCGTCCTATAAGTCAAAGCTCAAGTGATTTCCCCTCTGGGAAGACTTCTCCAACATCACTAGACAAAATTAATCGGCCCTTTTTTGTGCTCCTATATCATTAAGGAAGCTTTTAGTTGCAAGGAACAGAGGAAGATCAATTTAAATGGTTTTAACCAATTAAAGAGAATTTATTATCTTACATAGCTGTACATTTCAGAAGTAATGTTAGCTTCAGGCATGGTTTGATCAGGATGCTGGCTCTGTTTCTTGTTAGTTCTCTAGACCTCACCCTCCTCTGATGTGTTGGCTTTGTCCTCTGCTAGCCTCTCCTATGGAGGTGATATGACTGTCAACAGCAATGGAGACTAAATTGCTCGCTTATTTATAGGCAGAAGGAAAGAATGTCTTCTTTCCCAGCCATAGATCAAAAGCCCTAAGACTTACTGGGTTTAGACCTGAACTGGCCAAGAGAATCCATACACCGACTGACTTAGGTCAGCATTATCTCCTCTTCTTGAATTAGTCAGTGTGTGGTAGAAAAGATGAAATTATGCCAGGCAGGGGCCACCTTGGATCTGGGATGGAATCAATTTCACTCAAACATGTGGCTGCTATAAAATACATGTAGGTGGTTCCTAAAGGAAAATATTTTATGGAGAAGAGAGAAATTGTTGCTGGTGGTGCAACCAGCAATTGCCCTCTGTACTCTTGTGGTATTTGGTATACTAAACTCATGGACACTTACGTTTGGCACTCCAATTCTTAATTTTGGTGAGGTCCAATGTATTATGTTTTATTTTATGGATTGTGCTTTTAGTATCATATCTAAGATAACTTTGCCTAGCACAAAGTCACAAAGATTTTCTCTTATGTTCTTTTCTAGAAGTTTTATAGGTTTAAGTTTTACATTTAAGTCATTGATCCATTTTGAGTTAATTTCTGTATATGATATGCGGTATGGATCAAAGTTACATTTTTGCATATGTATATTCAATTGTTTTGGCATCATTTGTTGAAAAGACTATCCTTTCTCCACTGAATTGCCTTTGTACCTCTGTTGAAAATCAGTTGCCAATACGTGTAGGTCTATTTCTAGACTCTATTCTGTTCCACTAATATTTTTCTCTTTTTGATGCCAATATCACACTCTCAATTATTGTAGCTTGATCATGTCTTGAAATCAGGTAGTGTAAACCCTCTAACTTTCTTTTTCAAAATTATTTTGACTTTTTTTTAGGTCATTTGGGTTTCCACATAAACTTTATTTATTTATTTTTTGAGACGAAGTCTTGCTCTGATGCCCAGGCTGGAGTGCAGTTGCATGATGTCGGCTCACTGCAACTTCTGCCTCCTGAGTTCAAGCAATTCTCCTGCTTCAGCCTCCTGAGTACCTGGGACTACAGGTATGCCACCACGCCCAACTAATTTTTGTATTTTCAGTAGAGGTGGGGTTTCACTGTGTTGGCCAGGCTGATCTTGAACTCCTGGCCTCAAGTGACCTGCCTACCTTGGACTCCCAGAGTGCTGGGATTACAGGCATGAGCCACTGTGCCCAGCCTACATAAACTTTAGAATCAGCTTGTAATTCTACAGAAAAAGCCTGATGTGATTTTGATTGGGATTGCACTGAATCCATAAATATGGGGAGAATTGATAACTTAACAATATTGAGTGTCTAACCCGTGAACATGGTATATACTTCTCTGTTTAAATTTTCTTTAATTTATCTCAGCAGTGTTTTGTACTTTTCAGTGTACAGGTCTAACATTAGGTCTTTTATTAGGTTTATCCCTATTTCAATTTTTTTAAAAAAAATTTGTGGTAGAGTCTTGCTCTGTCGCCCAGGCTGGAGTGCAGTGGTGTGATCTTGGCTCACTGCAACCTCTGCCTCCCTGGTTCAAGTGATTCTCATGCCTCAGTCTCCTGAGTAGCTGGGACTATAGGCATGCACCACCATGCCCAGCTAATTTTGTTGTTGTTGTTGTTGTATTTTTAGTAGAGGCAGGGTTTTGCCATGTTGCCCAGGCTGATCTCAAACTCCTGAGCTCAGACAATCCACCTGCCTCAGCCTCCCAAAGTGCTGGGATTACAGGCGTGCAGCACCACGCCTAGCTAATATTTGCCTTTTTAGTAGAGAAGCGGTTTCATCATGTTGGCCAGACTGTTCTCAAACTCCTGGCCTCAAGTGATCCACCCACCTTGGCCTTCCAAAATGCTGGGATTACAGGGGTGAGCCACCATGCCTGGCCCCTACTTCAAAATTGTGATGCTATTGTATAACACATAGCATTGTTTATTTCAATTTTGGATTGTTTATTGCTAAGTAATAGAAATACAGTGGATTTTTGTACATTAATCTTGTACCCTGTAACCATGCTGTGCTCATATATCAGTCCTAGTAGCTTTTTTTGGCGATTCCATCAAATTTTCTACATAGGTGATCATGTCATCTCTGAATAAAGATATTTTATTTCTTCTTTTTCAATTTGTATGCCTTTTATTTCTTTTTCTTATCCTATTGCACTAGCTAGAACCTCCAGTGTAATGTTGAATAGGTGGTGAGAGAGGACATGCCTTGTTCCCAGTCTTAGGGGGAAATCACTTAGTATACTGTTCACCATCAACCATACTGTTAGTTGTAGATTTTTTGTTTGTTTGTTTGTTTGTTTGTTTTGAGATGGAGTCTCGCTCTGTTGCCCAGGCTGGAGTGCAGTGGTGTGATCTCGGCTCACTGCAAGCTCTGCCTCCTGGGTTGAAGCCATTCTCCTGCCTCAACCTCATGAGTAGCTGGGACTACAGGCGCCTGCCACCACGCCTGGCTAATTTTTTGTATTTTTAGTGGAGATGGGGTTTCACCATGTTGGCCAGGATAGTCTCGATCTCCTGACCTCATGATCCGCCTGCCTCGGCCTCCCAAAGTGCTGGGATTACAGGCGTGAGCCACCGCGCCAGGCCAGTTGTAGATTTCTTTAATAGACACTTTTTATCAGGTTGAGGGTAATGCTGGCCTCATATAATGATTTAGGAACATTTTCTCCTCTTCAATTTTCTGGAAGAGTTTATATAAAACTATTATTATTTCTTCATTAAATCGTTGGTAGAATTGACCAGTGAAACCATCTGAGGCTGGGGCTTTCTTTATGAGAAACTTTTGAGCTATAAATTTAATTTTTTTAAACATATATAGGACTAGTCATGTTATTTATTTCCTCTTGTGTGCACCTTGGTAGTTTGCGTCCTTCAAGGAATTTGTTCATTTCATATCAGTTGTCAAATTTATTGGCATAGGGTTGTTTACAATATTTTCTTATAATCCTTTTACTATTTAAGAATTGGTAGGGATATCACCTCTCTCATTCCTCATTATTGATTAATTTTTGACTTTTTTCTTTTTTCATGATAAGCCTGGTTAGAGATTTATTGATGTCAATGATCTTTTCAGAGTGCAGTTTTTGGCTTACAGATTTTTTTTTCTGTTTTTCTGTTTTATATCTCATTGATTTCCACTATGATCTTTATTATTTCTTTTCTTTAGTTTACTTAAGATTTAATTGCTCTCCTCCTAATTTCTTACAGTACCAGCTGACGTCATTTACTTGAGATGTTCCTTCTTTTCTAATATAGGTATTTGGTGCTATAAATTCCTCCTAAGTACTGCTTTTGTGGCTTCTCTCAAATTTGTTTTATTTTTCATTCAACTTAGAATACTTCCTGTTCTCCCCTTGGATTTCTTCTCTGAACCATGGGTTATTTGGAAGTGTGTCATTGTATTCCTAAATGTTTTAGGATTTTGTAAAGCCCTTTTGGTTATTGGTTTCTAATTTAATTCCATTATGTTCAAAGAACATACTTTGTATGACCTGAAACTTTTAAAATTCTTTGACGCTTGCTTTATGGCCCTGAATATGGCCTATTTTGGTAAACACGTTCCATGTGCACTTGTAAATAATGTGTATTCTACTGTTGTTAGGTGGAGGGTTTTATAAGCATCAATTAGGTCCACTTGGCTGATTGTGTCGCTTAAAGCTTCTATGGCCTTGCTTTTTCATTTGTCTCCTCTATTCCTTTTTCCTCTCCCCCTCTTTTTCTGCATACTTTTGAGTTAATTGAATATTTTAAATAATTCCATTTAATTTATCCTTTTCGTATCCACATAGTTGCCATTGTTGGTGATTTTCATTCCTTTGTGTAGATTTATATATCTGTTATCCTTTTCTTTTTGCTTCAAGGATCTCCTTTAACATTTGTCGTATTTCAGGTGATAAATTATTTTAGCTTTTGCATGGCTGAAAAAGTCTTATCTTACCTTCAGTCTCAAAAAATGTTTTCAAAGATATAATATACATCTAAGATATATTCAAAAGATATAATTAAAATTTGGCAGTGTTTTTTTCTTTCAGTATTTAGAGATACTGTTCCATTATTTTCCGGTTTGCATTATTTATGACAGGAAGTTTTTTGTCATGCTTATCTTTGTTTCTGTGTATATAATGTCCCTGGTTGCTTTAAAAATTTTTCTCTTTATCATTGGCTTTGAGCCATCTGATTGTTCTGTGCCTTAGTATAGTTTTATGTTTCTTGTGCTTAGGGTTTATTGAGGTTCTTGGTTCTGTGAATTTACAGCTTCATAAAATTTTGAATAATTTTGACCATTATTTCTTCAAATACCTTTTCTGTTCCCCTCTCCCACCCAGCTTCCTTTATTCCCTGGGATTCCAATTACACATATGTTAGGCTATTTGAAGCTCACTGATGCTCTGAGAAAAGTATATTGGATGGGTTTAACAGCAGATAGACATTGTGGAAGAACATACTGGTAAACTTGAAAACATATAAATAGAAATACCCAACATGAAACAGAGAGAAAAAAGACTAAAAAAATGAACCCAGCTGACATTTTCACTGCAACTCCATGAGAGACTATGAGTCAGAATCACCCAGCTATGCTGCATCCTAATTCCTGACCCAAAAAAGCTTTGAGGCAATACATGTTTGTTAATCCCAGCCAAGGTGGGCAAGGGATTTTGGGAGGCCAAGGTGGGCAAATCGCTTGAGCCTAGGAGTTCGAGACCAACCTAGGCAACATGGTGAAACCCCATCTCTACAACAAATACAAATATTAGCCAGGCATGGTGATGCGCACCTGTCGTCCCAGCTACTGGAGGTTGTGGGGGGCTAAGATTGGAGGATTGCTTGAGCTCTGGAGGTCAAGGCTGCAGTGAGCCATGGTTGCGCCCCTGTACTCTGGCCTAGGTGACACAGTGAGAACCTGTCTTAAAATAAATAAATAAATAAATAATAAATGTTTGTGGTTTAAGCTGCTAAGTTTTGGTATAGTTTGCTGTGGAGCCATAGATAACTAATCCATCGTCTTTGAATTTTCCTCTAACTTCTCTCTGTGTAAGTCTTTCCTCTTTAGCAACTGAGTGATAAGAAAAGAATCATGAATACCCTATTAACTGTACTTTCTTTCAAAACTTTTCATGATTATTTTTTATTTTTATATTTTTTCCTTTTTAGAGATAGGGTCTTGCCATGTTGTCCAGGCTGATCTTGAACTCCTGGGCTCAGGGAATCCTCCCCTACCTTGGCCCCCCAAAGTGCTGGGATTACAGTCATGAGCCACTGCACCTGGAGTGTTTTTATTGTATGGCTTCCATTCTTGTAGTCTAGGTTGATTGTGATGATTTTGGCTGTACACAATAGAAAACCAATTCAAGTTGGCTTCAACATATGGAGTCACATACTAAGAAGATTGCATAATAAAAAAGGCTGGAAGACTCCGGTGTTGGTTGATCCCACAACTCAGTAAAGTTATCTAGCACCTGGCTTATTTTTATCTTTCTGCCCTGCCATCCTCATTGAGTTCTCTTCAAGCTAACTCCCTTCCTGGTCCCAAGATAGCTGCCATGGGTTCAGGCAACACGTAGAGACCCTACGACATCCAGAATCAGAAGCCTTTTACAGACTTTTCCCTTCTCATTTAATTGGCCATTGCTTGCCTGTGCCTAAACCAGTCACTGTTGAGGGGAGTGGGACTACAATGGTAGTCTTAAACCAGTTGTGATTCAACCCCTGGGACTGGAGCTGTGGCCTTCATTTTCCAAGATACATGGCCACATGGGCAATAAAGTACCTAAACAAATCTTGCGTTCTGTTACAAGAAAGAAGGGGGGCAGTGGCTACTGAGGAGGCAACTGTGTCTGTTTCCTTCTGTTTGACTCTGTCTTCCAATGTGGTCAGATGTCTGACCATGTCAATGCTTTGATTACATCCTGCAATGACTTCTGATTAATAACTTCTGATTAAATCCCAAGTTCCTACCATGATGGTCCAGGTGTACATGACCAGGCCTTTATCTACTTCTCCAGTCTTTTCTTCCACTGCTCCCACCTTGCACATTAATACTGCATCAAACCAAGATAGTCCGTGTTTCCCACCCATGCCAGGCCACACCATTAGCCTTCAATGCTCAGCCCGGGCATTGTTTCCTCCAGAAGGCTTCCCAGAACTTCCAGGTGATCCACGTACCTCTCTTTGGGTCCCCATAGCACCCTGTGCATCCATCCCTCTCTCTCAGTCCTCTATGATATTGACATTTCTAAGCACCACCTGCTGAATAAACCTTTTCTGAACAGAACTGCACCCCTGCCAACCTCTCTCCTGAGGCTCCAGGCCTACTTGACATGTGTACTGGGTTGTCCTAGTCACCTGAATCCCAACATGCCCAATAAGTGTCATATCCTTATCTGGCCCTGATCATTTCTTCCCCCTGCATTCCTTATCTTGGAGAATGTACTTCCATCAAGCTGCCAAGGCAGGAATTTGGGAACTACCCTTTCCCTCTCTTAACCTCACATCCATTTTGTCACCAAGCCCTGTCCCTCTTATCTTCAAATGCCTCCCTAATTTCCCTCTTTTTTCTTCTCATTGCCTTAATTCAACCCCTGATCATCTCCCTGGGTCATTGCAGCTGGCTCCAAACTGATGTCCTTGTCTCTATCCTATGCTGTCCTTTCTCCACTCTGTGGCCAGAGTGTACTTTTTAAGAAGGTCACTCTAGTGTTTAAATCCTTCGATGCTCTCTATTTCCTTATCAAACTACTTTTCTTGGTTGTAAGACCCTTCCAGTCTGGCTCCTATTTAATTCTTTAGCCATATCTCTTATCATGCTCTCACACTCAGGTGAACTCAAGCCATATGGGATTATTTCCAATTTCTCCAAAGTAATTCCCTGAAGTTTTTTTCTCTGCCTGAGTGTGAATCTCCTCACTTCTCCCCATCATTGACTCAGAGTCCTCGTCCTTCAGGACTCAGAGGTAGCTTTACTGCCCTGGGAAGCTCCCCCATCCCCAGCTGCTTTCCCAGGTTGATCCCGTGTTGCTGCCACTGTCACTGCTCCTAGCTCGCAGCCAGGTTTTAGTAGGAGACAGAGTGGAGGGGCTCTGACACTAAACACACACTCTTGGATTACAGCCAAGACAGTGCCAGGGAAGAGCGGTACAGGGGACTCGTGGAGTAAGTAATAGGGGGCCTGCTCTAGCGGAGGAGTCAGGACGGCTTTCCCGAGGAAGTGATGCTTACATGGGGACTCTAGGGATGAGGAGGAGTTGGTGGCCAGCTGAAGAAGATGGCAGAAGCAGGTGTTGGTGGTTTTCCAGGCAGAGGAACATCACATGGGAGGCCCTGAGTGGTGGGAGATGTGGCTCTTTGAGAAACTGGAGGGAGCTGGTGTGGCTGGATGCAGAAGCAGCTGGGAGTAGGGAAGGATGACACAGGGGAGTGCAAGGTTGGGGGAGTGGGGTCAGCCGCCCCTATATGGAGCCACATAAAGGAGCAACATAAAGGAGGACTTTGGGTTTTATCCTGAGAGCTCTGGGAAGCCATTATGGGGTTTTAAGCAGAGAAGCAATATGATCAGATTTGCTTTTTTTTTTTTTTGGCAGAGTCTCACTCTGTCACCCAGGCTGGAGTGGTGCAGTAGTATAATCTCAGTTTACTGCAACCTCTGCCTCCCGGGTTCAAGCGATTCTCCTGCCTCAACCTCCCCAGTAGCTGGGATTAAAGGTGGATGTCACCACGCCTGGCTAATTTTTGTATTTTCAGTAGAGACGAGGTTTTGCTATGTTGGCCAGGCTGGTCTCTACCTTCTGACCTCAAATGATCCACCCACGTTGGCCTCCCAAAGTGCTGGGATTGGAGGCATGAACCACTGTGCTCGCCGGCCAGATTTGCGTTTTCAGAAGACTTTTCTGTTGCCCTGTGGAGAATGGATTTGAGGGCTGGAGGGGTGGGAGTGGGACCAGTTAGGAAGGTGTTGGGTACTAAGTCTGACCAGGGAGGTGGAGAGAGAAGGAAAGCGATGCTGAGAGCTACCTTCAAGGCTGGGTCCACAGGATTGGGTGCCAAGGATGGCTCTCATCTTCTGGGGGATGCTAGGGATCTGCCTGAGGTGGGGAGACACTGGACCAGGAGATGATTTTGGAGGCACGGCCAAATCTATTTGGCATATAAGGGTGAACTCCTCAAGAATTGACACACATATAATTCATCTCGAATTCTCCGGTTGGGCACGGCAGGGGCCCAAGAAATGCTGTGGAATAAATGATTGGAAAGCCACTCTTGGGCTTGCTGGTCTGTCTTGCTGGCCAGCGTGTAGTGCTGCTCCTCAGATGACAAAGGGAAGTGTCTGCTATGTTGTTTCTAACTTGGTGGGTTATCTGCCTAAATAGGCGCTCTGAAGGTGACCCCAGATGACAGCAGAGAGAGGCACATGTGGGCAGCACGTGGGTATGTGTGGGAGTGTGGGAGAGAGGGCCACTGGGAGTTGGGGGAGCATTGTCCTTAGCATCTCATGACCATTCGTTCACATTTACTACTCAGCTGGGAGCATGCTCTGGCTACAGGGCAGTGCTTTTAGCCCAAAGACTCAGAACACTTTCCCATCACTAACATGGAACATTCCTAGATTTCCCCAGAGGCCTGGGGTTCCAGAGAGTATAACATACAGAAGGCTGAGGCTCCAGCCACACCACTGAGGTGTCTGAGCATAACGGTGCATCCGTCCGTCCAAGCGTGCACCATTTGTTCATTCACTTGTCACGTGCCAGGCACTGTGCCAGTCTCAGGGAATCCAAGGGCAACAAGACAGGCCTGTCCCAGCCTCCTTGAGCTCACATGCTTTATGCACATTCAGATACAGGGGTGCCACTGTCACTAGAACCGCCTCTGGAGTCAGCTAGCAAGATCCGGAGCACATTATCCTCACTTCCATCTAAGCTGGCTGAGCTGCAGCCCTTCCAGAGTCTGTGGATGACGATGTTATTGGGAGTTTTATCTCTAACCACATGTACCTACTTCCTGGAGGTTCAGAGCAATGATCCTTAAAATCATCAGAAACTAAAACTGAAAACCACCCAACTGCCTAAGAAGAGTGAATGGCTAAGCAAATTCTAGACATACGATGGGGGAGGGTGACACTATCTAATAAAAACGTGGGGTTATGTTGATATGTTAATGAGATGGGATTTACTGTCTCTATGAGACTGTCTTTAATGAAACAAGAACATAAGATATCAGGTACACACTAATTACATCACAACTGCTCAAAAACCTATGTACACACATTGTCATCTCAATTGCATAAGGAAAACACAATGCATAGCAAAAGACTGAAATACGCCAAATCTTAACAATACCTACTTTGGTAGAGGAATTACATGTGACATTTCTGCTTCTTTGTTGTTTTCTATTTTTTTCCCAAACTTTTAATAATCAGAAAGCATTTACTGTGAAAATTCAGAAAAGTAAATACATTAAGACCCTCCTATGTTTACACATTGGCATAGGTCAGAAAAGTATTTCCAGGGATGTTAGCTGGGCGTGGTGGTGCGTGCCTGCAATCTCAGCTACTCGAGAGGCTGAGGTGGGAGAATCACTTGAACCCAGGAGGCAGAGGTTGCAATGAGCTGAGATCACGCCATTGTGCTCCAGCCTGGGCGACAGAGCAATAGTCTGTCTCAAAAAACAAAAAACAAACAAACAAACAAAAAAAACCCCCACACATTTCCAAGGATGTAAGAAGAGTTTGGTGAGCGCTAGGTTCAGTTGTTCGTATTTGTAATGAACCACACACCAATCACTGAGAGCTGAACTAGGTAGACACTAAATGCACCTTTGCTCTGAAGTGCTGGGATTCAACTTAATTCCATACAAGTTGAACAGCTTACAATCCTGTCAGGGAGGCAGATTTATTTATTTACTCAACCATTCATTCAACAAGTGTTTATGGAGTTCCTCCTTTGTTCCCGGCCTTGTCCCAGATGCTGGAGAATGTAAACACATAATCACAATGTGATGTGAGAAGGGCCTCAGCAGAGGTCCAGACAGAATATTAGGGGAATACAGCATGGCTAACTCTGTTTGAGGATGTTGGGGATCAGGAGGATCACTTGAACAAGGCCTTGAGGGATGAATAAGAGTTCGCTAGGCAACAAATAGAGGGACATGGAGCCTAAGCTACTTTGGGAATTATTTTTAGAGATGCCTACATGTGCTATGAGGAAAGATAGAATATGTGGATTGTTTATAGACTGTTGTTTTCATTCCAACCAGGAGACCAGAATGAGGAGTTGAGTTCAAAGGTCTGAACTCACAAAATTAGAATAACTCATTTGTGTCCTGGCTGTTTTCTTACCCCATGTTTAACTAAACATCATGTGTGTTCAAGGCCTCTTTGAATAATGACCCTCTCAACCCAGGATCTTGACCCAAGTTCAGGAACTGGAAACATCTGGATCCTGCTGGGCTAGAAAAACATGTGTGACCCCTAGATCTCTATCCTCACACAGAAAGCAAGGACAGCTTTCAGAAGGGGACTCGCAACTGGAAATTCCAACGGGCAAATATTAGTATCACTAAGAAATCTTGCAAAGGTGATTATTAGCCATCTCTTGTCTGTCGAGTTCTGTTGCTTTTCTTTCCTCTGTCCTTTTCTCAGTTTTTCTCTCTCCCCTGTGTCTTTCTCCTCCTTTGCCACAGCTGTCTGCCTCTTTCCTTCCCGTCTGTTTTTCTTTTCTCTAGTCTGTTGTTCTCACTCTTTGTCTCTTTCTGTCTCTCGGAGCATTTTTCTGTCTCTCTTGCTTTGCTACCTTTCTCTCTCTGTCTTTCTTTTTCTTGTATCTCTTGCTGACCTTGGGGTCACCCCCTTGGTTTTCTCCATTTAACGGAGCCCCAACTTGCTTTTGATGGCATTTGGGGAGGGCAAAGTTAGTCGGACTCTCTGAACTTGATTGGCCTCCCGTGACAAGGATCTCTTTTCACAGGGTCTGGCTTTAAAGTGTGAAAATATAAAGGGCTTTTTCATTCTGACTCGCACATATCCCTACTTGAGCTGAAGCATTTCCAGACAGATAATCATCAGGTTTCCTACAGGAAATTAAAGACCTCAGTACCATGTAGCTGTTCAAATCACTCGCATTGCCCATTAGGTTTCATGAAAGGCTTTGCTTCCCTGGTATGATAGAACAAATCTTTAATAAGATTTTTTCCCCAATTTTTCTAATGAAGTCGGTGGTGTGTGTCCTCTAGATAAGCTCACAATAAGGCCAGCAGGTTCCCATTTTGGTATGAGCTGGTGCCTCACCCCTTCTTATCTAAGCCACAAGGACACGGAGCTGGCACATGTCCTCAGAGTCCACACTGGGAGCTGCCCCGGGGACAAGAACCCCTAGAAGTAGGTGCATTCAGACCTCTTGTTGGATTGGCTAACTCTGGTTAGCACCTGCTTCAGAGGAAGTCAGGCCCCAATCTAGCCAAGATGGTACTCCTCTTCCCTTTTCTTGGTGATTGGTTTAGATCTGAGCATTTAATCTTTTTTTTTTTTGACTGAGTCTTGCTCTGTCGTCCAGGCTGGAATGCAATGGCATGATCTCAGCTCACTGCAACCTCTGCCTTCTGGGTTGAAGTGGTTCTCCTGCCTCAGCCTCCCGAGAGTAGCTGGGATTACAGGTGCGCACCACCATGCCCAACTAATTTTTGTATTTTTAGTAGAGACAGGGTTTCAACATGTTGGCCATGCTGGTCTTGAACTCCTGACCTCAGGCAATCTGCCCCCCCTTGGCCTTCCAAAGTGCTGGAATTACAGGCATGAGGCACCATGCCCAGCTTAACCCATTCTTTGACCAGTGAGATGCAAAGGAAAGTCTAGAGACTTCTGGGACAAGTGTTCTCATTATTAAAGAGATCCACAGCAGGGGGGCTTCCCTTCATTGCTGTTGGACTTGAAGGTTGGCAGTGGGATGCCTCAGTGTGCTGCGGCTACCTTGTGATCAACATGCTGAGGATGACAGAGCAGAAAGTCAGGAAGGGCCAATGCTCATGGTGACATGCGCTGCCAAATTAAGGACCCCTGGGACTGTTCTACCTCTTGAGTTCTTAGTGTGTGAAATAACAAATTTCCTTGAGGCTTTTTTTTTTTTTTTGACTGGCAATTGAAAGCATCTTAGTAGACACAGACAGGGAGGTTCAAGATGGGCTCCCATGTCTTCTAAGAGAGGTCTGAGCTCACTGAGAGAAGGGTAGGGTGGGGACAAGCCTTGGGATCAAAGGTCCCGCATTGGAGCAGTTTGTCGTTCCACACTATGACAAACCACGGGCAAGGCAACCTCTCTGAGTTGAAGTTTCCTTGGCTCAAAATGAGTGTTGAATACCTCACAGACGCTCAATAATCATCAGCTCTCTTCTCCTCAGGTATGCTTATCTTCCAGTTATTATTATTATTTTTTTTTGAGACTGAGTCTTGCTTTGTCTCCCAGGCTGGAGTGCAGTGGCGCGATCTCGGCTCACTGCAACCTCCGCCTCCTGGGCTCATGCCATTCTCCTGCCTCAGCCTCCCGAGTAGCTGGGATTACAGGTGCCTACTACCATGCCCAGCTAATCTTTGTATTTTTAGTAGAGACAGGGTTTCACCGCGTTGGTCAGGCTGGTCTGGAACTCCTGACCTCAGGTGATCCACCTGCCTCGGCCTCCCAAAGTGCTGGGATTACAGGCGTGAACCACCATACCAGGCCTCTTCCAGTTATTTTAAATGGGACCAAGAGGTGCCAGGTACAGAGAGCTATTTAATGACATTTCAGTGCTGGGGAAATTTTACACAGAGACCATTCTGAGTCCTTTACCCACAGTTGCTCCAAGTACAAATCACGTCTCTAATGCCAGCACCAGTGTTGAGGGGGAGGCAAATACACCCAATTCTCAATTCTCCATGGTGATGAGGAATGTGGATAATTGAAAACAGCAGATAATCCCCGAACCTGCTTTGAGTCACTGACTTCCACTGCCTCCCCCATCATCACTTTTCTGGTGCAGCTGACAAAATGCCACATGCGTGCACGTTTCTTCTCTCTCTTTTGGTGGATCACTTGGCAAAGCTGCTTATCCACTTCAAAACCGCCAAGTCCGGGATGACAGGAGAAGCCAGGGGGCTGAACACCACCTCCCTAGCCAAGAACAGCCTGGAAGCTACACCACTGGGCTTGGCTTTGGAGTGGGTTCTGTTCATCCCTTAGGTTAGTTTGACTTTAATTGCTCCAAGCTCTTCAGGAGGTCAAAGACAAGAAGGCGCAGGATCCCGCAGGTGGTAGTGAGCACCAGAGACGCTGGGCTCCTGTCCTCAGATGGGCCCTGCCCAGGCCAGCCAGTGCGTGGCTGGCTTCACGTGAGCCAGAGCTCCTTCCTACATGCCACACATTCCTGGAAACCAGGGTGCCTCCCTCTCCCTCTCCTGAGCAATGGCTGGACTAAGGTTAATTGTACTCCTTGAATTTAAAGCTTTTAGAGTTCTGATCCAAGACCCCTTCTCGGTCAGTGAAACCCCTTCATATGAGAGGGATGAAAAGTGAGAGAAGGAAATGGGCCTTCGGCAGGCATCTGCCCAGCACCATGCCAACCCCTTCACATCTACACTTCACAGGGAGAGCAGATCTTTCAGTTAGAACTTGTCTAACCTGGAGTGGGAGACACTGGCTGCCTGCTTGTCTCTGGCAATCTGTTCTTCTGGACAGTTTCTGCCTTGGTACCAATACCACACAAATCAAATTCCTTCTGTCTCAGACCCAGGTCTCTCAGGATTTCTTGCTGTCTTGTCCTTTCTCTCTACAGCAGAAGCTCATTCGATCAGCTGAGATACTTGGGTCTGAGGACACTGGATGACCCAAAACTTCTCCATTGGGCAAGGGGGAGTCGACAGCTTTCTAAGCCCTAGTCAGGAGATGCAGAAGCATGCGCCCTGCTGATCACAGTTAAAGCTCACACTGCCAGGAGCTGTGGTAGTAAGATGTTAGGGGCTGCGAGGGCGGGCTCCCACCCTTTTTCCTTTTCCTTCTCTAGCCCTCCTGGCGGGCTCAGAAGCTTCTCTAATGGAAGTAGCAAGAAGTAAGTAGGAAGCCACTAGCCTTTCTTACTCTCTGATGCTCACATGTGCCAGTTCCTGGGGCTACCAGGAGGCTTAATCACTGGGTTTGCAGGAGGAGAAGACAGTGTGCTAAGAAAGGATTAGCGCTCACCAGGCCTCCCAGGAGCTCCCGTGATGGGCCACAGGGATTGCCCCAGCAGCACTCTGTCATAAAATTGGCCCTGGGAACACAATTTCAGAAACAATCAGAGGAGGCAAGGTTTCTTAAATTGTAGGACAAAGCTCCCTGGTTAGAATAATGGCTTCTATTTGGCATCCATTCTCTCTGGGGTGTGCAGCCTCATCCATTCCCATTCTGAGGCGTGACTTTCAAACACCAGATGGGAAGAGAGCCAAGATGAGGGTGCTGGGCCTTGGAGTCTGAAGCTTGGTTATTTTATCCTGGGCAAGTCCCTAGGCCTCTCTGGGTCAGTTTTTCTTTGTAAAATGGGGATGATAAGAACTGCCTCACCGAGAGAGAGAGTGGTAGATTGAGGGATTTGGAGAAGACTTCCATCTTGCCCTCCATCTCTCCCTCTCTGTTTATGTATAAATATATATAAATATATATATATATGTGTCCACATGGATATACACACATATGTGTGTATGTATATATATGTATGTGTATGTATGTGTGTCTATATTTATATACATGTGTGTGTGTCTATATGGGTTCATATCTATCCCAAGGATCTCTGGGATAGAGGTGGGCTTCCCTAGTTCATTCACATTTCCTCCAGGGTTGATGCAGGGGGATTCTCTGATGGCAGATAGGGAGGAGCAAATCTAACTTTGTCTTCCTCATGGCTATGCCCCAATGTCACCAGGCATTGGGGTCTGCGTGAGACGAGCACAGCCTCCAGAAGGCCACCCCAGCGGCCACAGACGCGTTGGGTGACTTGCAGGGCCTAGTGCACTTTTCTCTGTGCCCTCTTTATAAAGGTTCGTGTGGCCCCGCGGGCTCTGGAGGTGAGACCAACTGTGCCCTGCCCAGTAGCGTGTGGTCTTTGGTTCAGATGCTCCACATTGGATCTATGTCCGTGGCTGTGTAAAGTCTTGTGGCCTTGGTGACTTGGTCTGATGTGTAGGTGGGTAGGTGGGGTGTCACATGAATAGAGGTGACAATGTTCTGATTTCAAGGTGGGGAACCCAGTGGTGAAGGAAAAGTTCTGGTCTCATGGTGGGGACAAGAACAGCAGTGACAGTGTCCTGATCCCCTGGAGAGGCTGCTCATGGAGGTGGTATGCCCTGGTCTCATGGCAGAGACCCTGGTGAGGAGCTTGCTCTGTTTTCATGGTAGGGAGACTAGCAGTGGTGATAATGATCTGGTTTCCTAGTGGGGACAAACAAGGGGGCCTGTGTGGCAGTGGGGAGTCAGGGTGCTTCTGCCTCAAGGCAGCAGAGTGGCCGGGAATCCAGCTCAGAAAAGTCCTGGACCTGTGGTTCTCAAATTAGAGCAAAATGGCTGTCAAGGTCTTTCCTGCAGTCACTGCCCATGTACACAGCTGTGGCACTTCTTCTCTCCCTCCTTTTCCACTCAGCATCCCACCTGAGAGACACTGGCCACAGTCATTAGGTGTCCGATTTGATGGGGGCCTGTTAAGACACTATTGCTTTTTTAATTCTGGCTAAATCGACATTGGTTTTGTCAATCTACCTACATAGGTCGAGCTTGTTGCTTCCAATTTCAGGTGATTTCCATCTTGTCACTCTCTCCTTCCCTTCTCAGCCCATCTAATCCTCGGGCTCTCAGGCTGCCCAGTACTTCCTGTGAGGCAGCATCACTGCCTCCGAGGCTCGGCAATTAGAGACTTGGACTCCTGCAGGGAGGGCATCTTCGGATTATTACTGCGGAGGGAGAGCCCAACTGCAGTGTCCATAGCAACCCTCCGGCTGCCACCTTTCCCAGGAGCGAAGGGAGGCAAAACAAGGGCGGGAGGCAGGCGAGGGGCCTGGCCTTCTGCAGGATTCATGTCAGAGGGCTGGGCACCCAGGCTGCAGCTCCTGACTGTCCCTGGTGGCTGTGCTGAGGGGAGAGGGGGCTTCTTCCCTCGTTTCACAGCAGCAGCCCAGAGTGGAGCTGTGCTGGTAGATGCCCCATAGCAACCGAGAGATGATGGCCCATGGAAGGGGACCATCATGGAGGCCGGGCTCGAGTCCAGGCTTTGTGCCTGACTCACGAATGAGTGGCAGCAAGTCCCCTCCCATCTCTGGAGGTCTTCTCTTGCTAATAGGGTGGGCCCGGAGGTGCCTCTAGCATCCTGTCCAGCCCTCTCATTCAAAGGCTTTATGGTGCCCTCACCCAGGACAGACAACAGATGGTTTCTTCTTCCCCAGTGGTGAAAAAAACCCAAGGAAGCCTGGGAAATAAGAGTGACTTTTGCAAAATATTCACAGAAGTTGATTCTGGCACCAGATCCAGTCCCTGGGCCTCCATAGAAGGAAGCAGAAAGCTGAGGCCGGGGTTCAGGTTCTGTCTGGGGGCTCCCTCGCATCTCCCAAGGTGCCTGGAGTGTGAAGCTATGTGCATACGCCACCAGCAGAGGCCGCCACACTCCTCACAAACCTGCCACAGGTTGCTCTGTCCCCACCCCCATGGGTGAGCACTGACCAGCTGGGATGGCAATCTCAGAGCCGGGGCGGGGAGGGAGCTGCTACTGGCCACCTGGGGTCCAGGGAGGGGCTGGCTTAGGGGGCTATGGACTCAACTGCAGCCGGCCCTGCTGATCCCTCACTCCCCTCCCTGTAGGAGAGACATCCATCCAGGCCCAAGGGACACTGGCCGCCTTCTTCCCTGCTGGGAACCCATGGGCTGCTCCGGTCTGGGCTCTCCCTTGGGCTGCTGCTCAGGCACCTGTTCTGCATTTGGGAAACTGTTAGAGTTTTTGTTTTCTATGAGCCGTTTGAGACTGGGGCCAGGAAGCTGATTGATTCAGCAAATCTGAATTGAGAACACGCTCTATGACAGGCCCTGTTTTGGGCACTGGGGTTATAGCAGTGAATAAAACAGGCACAAATCCTGCCCTGCGGAGCCAAGTCTCCAGTGGGGGTGGGTGTCATCACCTATGCCACTGTGTGGGGCTGGGCAGGACACACACACCCAGGATGGCACGTGATGGCTCTCTCTACCGACTCAGCCCCATGCAGACAGACACTGGACCTACCCAGACTCTGGGGCCGAGGCTTCCATGCTGAGCCCTTGTCAATCTGGGTCTCTACAGGCCCTCCCTTGTACTGGCCAGTGCACGTCGGCAGCACTTCACCGTGTGCAAAGCGTGCGCCTCCACTGGCTCCCTGTGAGCCCAGCAGGCATCTTGGTGACAGAATGTTGGCACCCTGTGCCCATTTCCCATGCCTTCTTTCCAGACACGGTATCAGCACCTTCCATTCGACCTTTGACTCCCTCAAGTAAATAAACCTTCTCATCCGGACTGACTCATCTGATTAGAACAACAAGTTCCCACACCAAAGCCTCAGAGAAGGGGTCAGGAGACACATTTTAAAATGTATCTCAGTTTTCACAAGACAGCTGTGCAGGAGGTGTGAACTATCCCAGTTTCACAGGCTCAGAGGGGCACACCTTGCTCGTCACGGTCCCTGGCAGGAAAATGGCAGCTCAGAATCAGATGGGCCGATTCCCAGCCCAAGACTTCTCTAGTGCCTGGCCTGGCTGCTCCACTGTCTTCTCTTCATGTTAGGGCCAGCCTGGCCTCTGCAGAGTTTTAGAAGCAGAATCATGAACCTTTGTCCAGACAGATCTCCACGGAAGCTGCTCTTTTGAAACCTTTCCCCACTCCTGTTGTTAGAGGCTGTTTCCTGGAGGACCCGGGCAGGAGTGGAGGGCAGGAGGGATACTTTCTCTGGAAAGGATGAGTTCCGTAGCAGAGGCTGAGTGGAGAGGGTGTGACCTCGCAGAGTGCATAGACCTGTGTGGCTCATGGCTTGGACTTTCCCCTCCACTGTGAACAAGAGCAGGCCAGTTAACCTTCTCTGAAACTTGACTCAGTTTCTTCATCTATGGAATGGGGATGCTAACCTTACCCCCTGGCATGTTGGAACCACGAACGCCCAGAGTTGGCCCTCAGTAAATGCTCCAAGTGTAGGGAGTCAGGCCATATGTCCCCTTTACCTTGGCACTCAGATGATGCAAAAGAGCTCCAGTTTTTCTTTAGCAAAGCAGAGTGTGGGGAGGAGCCTGTGTGAAGCTGAAGACTCCCTTGGCACCCGTAGGTGGCTGAGAGTTGTTGGTGCATGGCCTGGGGACAGGTGACATGCTGTAGTCCTACCTCGATCCTCAGATCATGGCTTGTGGGGCCAGGGGTTAGGTGTGCATTCATTATAAGAGGCTTCACCCAGTGTCTAGACATCCAGGGACTCAGAGGAAAGAAGTGTGGACAGAAGGCCTACACTTACCAGTTGGCATTTCTGGTGGCCAGCCGGGCAAGTAAGGGGCAAGTAATGTGTCCTGGTTCAAAGTGCCCAAACTCTCAGTCAGACTAAACTCACTCACCCTCTTATCTGCTTATGTATTCAACACACAATTTCGGTGCAGCGTGAAGTGCAGTGTTTTGTGTGTGTGTGTTTTACAATTTATACCATAAGCTCCTGTCACCAAGGAGCTTATGGTGTCAATTAAAATCAGGGAAATTAGCCAGGCGTGGTGGCGGGCGCCTGTAATCCCAGCTGCCCGGGAGGCTGAGGCACGAGAATCGCTTGAACCTGGGAGACGGAGGTTCCAGTGAGCCAAGATTGAGATCATGTCACTGCACTCCAGCCTGGGCAACAGATTCTCTCTCTCTGTTTCTCTCTCTCTCTCTCTCTCTCTCTCTATATATATATATATATAAAAAAATAAAATCAGGGGAGAGAAGACATGTATATAGACAACACCAGTACAAAGCAAGAGGTGAACAGTGCCCCCAGAGAGATACAATAAAGTGCCAAGGGAATTTGGAAGAGGGAGATAATGTCAAATTGAGGGAGCAGAGGAGGGGAGGTCGGGGAAAGCTCTGGGCAGGGGTGACACTTGTGCTGCTCCCTAAATTCTCACAGGACAGGACACAGAGCAAGAAGTGGGCTGGAAGGGCTTTCCAGGCAGAATGGAAGGCAAAGAGCACAGACAGACCCAGGTTCAAATCCATGCCTAACTGGTGACCTTGAGCAAACTACTGAAACCTTTCTAAACTCTAGTTCGTGGGAGTAAGAGTGGCAACGATGGGGCAATAGAACCTTCCCAACCAGCCTTCCAGGGCTGCCAAGAGTTGCAAATGAAGTATTTTACATAAAAGCAGTTGGAAAACTATAAAGTGCTCTGCAAACACAGGGTTTGTTTTTATTATTAGAGCATTAATTAATCCAGTAATGAAGCACCTAGATAAGAACACAGTAATGCCTTCAACAGCTCATTAGCATGGGCTAATGAGCTGTTCAGCCTAAAGCTGTCCAACCACTCAGAGTCTGATAAAGGGGGTGGTTGATCTTTATGACCCTATCCTTAGGAGGTTAAGGGTATCCGTCCAACACCACTGGCTTTTTTAGAAAACCTGCCATTATCTGTCATTGTGTCTAAACTCCCTCCCTCCATCCATCCATCCATCATCCATCCATCCATCCATCCATCCATCCATCCATCCATCCACTCACCCAACTATCCTCCCATTCATCTGTCTGTTTGTCCATCCATCCGTCCACCCACCTATCCACCCATCCACATGTCCATCTGTCTGTCCATCCATCCATCTATCCATCGGTCTAATAAATCTTTTCTTTTCTTTTTTTTTTTTTTTTGTGATGGAGTCTCGCTGTGTTGCCCAGGCTGGAGGGCAATGGTATGGTCTTGGCTCACTGCAACCTCCGCCTCCTGGGTTCAAGCAATTCTCCTGCCTCAGCCTCCTGAGCAGCTGGGATTACAGGCGCTCGCCACCATGCCTGGCTAATTTTTGTATTTTTTTTTTTTTTTTTTTTAGTAAAGACGAGGTTTCACCATGTTAGCCAGGCTGCTCTTGAACTCCTGACCTTGTGACGTTCCCACCTCGGCCTCCCAAAGTGCTGGGATTACAGGCGTGAGCCACCACATCTGACCAATAAATCTTTAATGAGTAATTCATAGCCAGGCACCCTGATCAGTGCTGGGGATACAGAAAAAATTTAGAGCCCTTTTATGCAGGTCACAGCTTGTGGACAGCCATATGAACCATGAACCACTACTTTTCTTAAACCTATTTTCAGTTAGTCTTACCTTTCAAGGATAACAAGTTCTACAGACAATAGATTATGAAATTTTAAAGCTGAGTGATCTTAGAAATTATCTTTTTTATCTCACTATTTTACTGACGAGGAAATTGTGTTTATGATTTCTTGTGAAAAGTGCTATGACTTTCTCTTACTTGCCTTCAAATGACCTCACCCAGGTTTCAAGTTTAGTCAGTTCGATTAATCTTTACTAAGCATCTGTTGTAAGCAGCTCTTCGGAAGAGCTGCAGTACAGCTGTGAAGAAGACATCATCCCTGCCCTCAGGGAGGTCATGGTCTAGGGGCAAAGGACACATATGGAGATATAGCTGTGTTGCTCTGTAGAGGCCCTGTTAGCATAGGGGACTGAAAATACAGAAGGAGCTCCTGATTTGGGTTTGGGGAGTTCAGGGGAAGCTTCTCAGAAAGAAGACCTTTGAGCCATGTCTTGAAAGGCAAAGAGAAATGTGTTAGATGGAAATCTGGGGGAAGGGCATGCCAGGCAGAGGACATGCAGATGTGAAATAGCATGACTTATGGGAGAGCTACAATAGGTTGGTGATGCTGGGGCTTAAGGAGGAAGGTGGTGAGGAATGAGCCTGGAAAGGAGGGCAGAAACCCAGCTCCAGCACGCTTGATGTGGAGCCAGTATGGCCAAGGCCACCCGTACTTTCCTTGTCTGCTCTCTCTGTCTCTCTGAGGTAAGAAGCTCCTCCACACCCCCCTTTGCAGACTAAAGAGGCCTAATTTGTCAGCCTCTCATCTTAAGGCAGCATAAAGAGTTGCTCCCCATTCTTTAATGTGTGGCTTACGTCCCACCACCTCCAGGAAGCCACCCTTGACAACCCTCTGCCTTCAATGAACTCTACTGTCTCGACCACACTTTGGGATCTTCATTGCTGTTTTTCGTCACCCCATGTGAGTGTAACTTGTCTCTACAGTGAGACTTTAAGTTCCTGAGGGTTGGGTACGTGAGTCACATGGTAATGTTTAATAAATACCAGTAAGAATGAATCCTTTAAATTTGGGTTTCAGGACATATGGCGAGTGTTTGAGCTTTGAGGTTGGACAAGCCTGGGTTTGATTCCAGTTTTATGACTGGTTACTAATTAGTAACTCTGGGCAAGTTTTAAAATCTGTTTAATGCCTCAGTTTTTTCATCTATAAAATGGGTGATGGCCTCAACTCACAGGCTGCTGTGAAGACACGGTTGTAGCTGGGGGCCAAGGGAAGCATTGAGGGCTTTTCAACAGTGGGGCTTTGAACAGGCAGCAACAGCGGGAAGACGCCTGAGTGCGGTGCAAGAGGAGGGCAGTGTGGAAAACCTGACATGATCAGGCCCTGTGATTGAGAGCTCCCAGCTTATTCACTAACCTGTTGGTGCTTGACAGTTACAAAGTACTTGGCCGGTGCTCTCACTGGAACTAAGGAAATTGAAGGCCTGAGAAGATAAGCAATTGGTCACATAGTGGGCAAGTGGCAAAGCTTGTGCTGGTGAGAAGTAAGGCAGAGGGTGGAGTGCACAACCTATATATAAGGATATAGGAAGCAGTAATGTGCCAATAAATGTTGAACAGCTAGGAAAAGGTGTAGCAAGCGGCTTCCAGGAAAACATAAGCTCTAATTTACAGTGTTAGCCGATTTCTGTGGTGTAAATACTCTGATCGTGACTGATTTCAAGCTGCTAATGTGACGTCACTGTGGAGTTAGGAAGAGATGTATATGGATGATCAGAAGGTCATCTTGCCTGTGGTCACACAGCCATCCCTGTGGCAGAGAAGGGGTCCAGCCTGGGCAGTCTGACACTTGAGCCCAAGCTTTAAACATGACTGTCTTCCTCCTTCTCCTCCTGTTCATGACAGGATAGCCGTAACAAGGGGCATGAGCTGGCTCAGTGGCATCAGCTGTCAAGTTGCAGCCCATTTCCAGATAACCACTGATCTTTGGTGCTGGCATAGTTAGGGCTCTACCCAAGCTATCTCTCATCCTCATCCATGATGGCAGGACATGTTCTGATAGGTCCCATTTGGATCCCACTGGCACCGCCAGGAGAACTGGAGGCAAGAGTCTGGCCAGAAAGGTTAGCTGAGGCAGAAGGCAGCTTATGGGGGTGGAGTGAGTACAGAAATACCCAGGCCTGGAGTCTGTTCTCCAAAATTGATTTTTCACAGCCCAGAAACTGTATCCAGCACTAAAAAACCAACAAGAACAGCACATTTTTGCTACTAACAACATATTCATGATAATTTATTAGAAGATAATTAAATCTAAGTATGCGATCTGGAGCCTTGAACCAAGCAGGTGGCTCTGTTTGGGGATGGAGGAGTGGGAGGGAAATCAGGAATACAGAAGGGAAGGGCAGGGAAGGCAGAGGATGCTGAAGGGGTTGGGGGTAGGTGCTAGAGGGCCTGGTCATGGGAAAATGCATGAGACCCCAGGCTTGCATCTGAGGCCTGGTGCTGTGACTTCTAGTGTGTGTGTGTGTGTGTGTGTGTGTGTGTGTGTGTAGTGGCAGGGGTAGGGGGAATGACTATGACTATGTCATTGATAATAATAAGAATCAAGATTATTATTTTATATTTTATTTTTTTTTAGAGACAGGGTAATGCTCTGCCACCTGGGCTGAAATGTGGTGGCACTATCACAGCTCACTGCAGCCTCAAACTCTTGGGCTCAAGCAGTCCTCCTCCCTCAGCCTCCTGGGTAGCTGGACTACAGGCAATCGCCACCATGTCCAGCTAATTTAAAAAATTTTGTAGTGTCTGGGTTTTGCTATGTTGTCCAGGCTGGTCTTGAACTCCTGGCTTCAATCAATCCTCATGCCTTGGGCTCCCAAAGTGCTGGGATTATAAGCATGAGCCACCACGCCTGACCAGAATCAAGATTATTGTGCAAGAGCAATTGTCAGGTATCTGGGGTTGTGGCTTGTATTACAAGTAATATTTAGCTCTCAATCTCAGGGTTAATGGGGGATTGAAGAGGTGAGAACTGATATACAGAGGGGACTCTGGGCTCATTTGGGGGGAGCTCTGTCCCTCCCTGACCTGGACACTTGCTGCTTACCAGTCAGGAGAGCTGCTTTAGAAGTTTCCTATGTGTATATGTGTGCATGTGTGTGTGCATGGGCTAGTGTGTGCACACAACCATGTACACACGTGCATGTGCGTCCACTTGCCTACATGTTTTCTGAGTGTGTGTCTGTGTATGTGTGCATGGATCTCCTACCCTTTCCTCTTCCCATCTAGGGAGGGAGCTGCACAGAGGCCAAAGGGTGATGGGGAATCAAGAGCCAGAGAGGAAGAGGCCTGCCTTTTAAAACCCCAGGTGTGCTGGGGAATTCCCTCTTGGTGACTTCTTTTCTGATTCCTAATGCTGCTGTGGTTAGAAATGAAAATGAATTCAGCTCTGGTCCCATCCTTTGGAACCCCCTCTGCACACAGTGGGAGCTTAATAAATACTTGATGACGATGCTGAACCTGGGAAGCCAGCAGCTGTTCCTAGCTCTGACTCTCAGAGCCCCATGGGACAAATCAGGCAGGGAACGACCATGGGGGCATCTTCAGTCTTCCTGCCAGATCGCCCTGTGACTCCACGCCCAGCTGTTAGGGAAAGGGCTGGAGCCATGGTCCGCTTCACACACCCTGCTTTGGAGAGGCCATTTCTTCCTCAGCAGCTTCTCTGGTTTTTCCCCTATCCAACATTTGAACAATATTTATTGAACAACCACTTTGTACTGAGTATCATAGTGGAAATGCATCCTGGGAGACAGTATAGGATCTGTAGGGTCAGACTGACTAAGTTCAAATCCCAGCACCTTTAATTACAAGCGGGGTGACATCTGACAAGTTATGTATCTATGTTTGAGTGTTTGAGTGTTTTTTCCCCTTTCCTTTCTCTCCTTCTTCTCCTCCTCCTCCTCCTTCTTCTTCTTCCAATTTTCATCTGTAAAAGGAGAGTGATGACATCATTTTCGTGGGGTTGATGTGAGGGTTGGAAATAACAGAGAGGTGCCTGAACACGCCGCGTAGGCACTCAATCAATGGTAGGTGAGTTTATCCACCCAGTGTTAGGAGGCGTGGATCCCCCCTGCTTCTGTGACCTTGACGTTGTTACTCAACATCTCTAAGCATGAGGCTTTGTAAATGAGACCATACTGCCCACCTCCTTGGGTGTTTGAAGAATGTATCCGGATAATATATGTGAAACAACCTATCGTAAACCCTGGTGGTTAATAAATGTTTGCCTTCCCCTCCGTCTGCCCCCTCATCAGGGTGCACACCTCCCTTCCTTCGGAGGCCTTCTGTCCCTCCTCCCCACCGCCCAGCGTGAGCGAACATCCCTTATCGCCGTGGGCTTGCGGGTTGTGGCCATACCTGTCAGAGGAAAGGGGACAGTGGCTCAGCTCCGGGGTCGGGGAGCAAAAACTACAGTTCCCAGCCCTCGCTGCGCAGCCACTGGGGCCGGAGACGAGGACGCCAGGCCCCTCCTCTGGGGAGGAGCCTATGCGGGGGGCGGAGCTAGGAGGAGGTTGGAGAGTTAAGCCAAGCCAATGAGACCAGCTGCTAATAAGTGGGCTTGGCTTACAATGTAACAGTGGCAGGAGGAGGCGAGCGAAGCTATTGAGCCAGCGAGGAGTGAAGCTGATCCTGGCCTCACACGCTCCTAGAGGACCACCTCCTGGGAGAGTTCTTTCACCCCCTCTTCTTTCTCCAAGCTCCCCTCCTGCTCTCCCTCCCTGCCCAATACAATGCATTCTTGAGTGGCAGCGTCTGGACTCCAGGCAGCCCCAGAGAACCGAAGCAAGCCAAAGAGAGAGGACTGGAGCCAAGACACTGGTGGGGGAGATTGGATGCCTGGCTTTCTTTGAGGACATCTTTGGAGCGAGGGTGGCTTTGGGGTGGGGGCTTGTGCTGCAGGGAATACAGCCAGGCCCCAAGATGGACACTTCTGGGCACTTCCATGACTCTGGGGTTGGGGACCTGGATGAAGACCCCAAGTGCCCCTGTCCATCCTCTGGGGATGAGCAGCAGCAGCAGCAGCAGCAGCAACAGCAGCAGCAGCAGCCACCACCGCCAGCGCCACCAGCAGCCCCCCAGCAGCCCCTGGGACCCTCGCTGCAGCCTCAGCCTCCGCAGCTTCAGCAGCAGCAGCAGCAGCAGCAGCAGCAGCAGCAGCAGCAGCAGCCACCGCATCCCCTGTCTCAGCTCGCCCAACTCCAGAGCCAGCCCGTCCACCCTGGCCTGCTGCACTCCTCTCCCACCGCTTTCAGGCCCCCCCCTTCGTCCAACTCCACCGCCATCCTCCACCCTTCCTCCAGGCAAGGCAGCCAGCTCAATCTCAATGACCACTTGCTTGGCCACTCTCCAAGTTCCACAGCTACAAGTGGGCCTGGCGGAGGCAGCCGGCACCGGCAGGCCAGCCCCCTGGTGCACCGGCGGGACAGCAACCCCTTCACGGAGATCGCCATGAGCTCCTGCAAGTATAGCGGTGGGGTCATGAAGCCCCTCAGCCGCCTCAGCGCCTCCCGGAGGAACCTCATCGAGGCCGAGACTGAGGGCCAACCCCTCCAGCTTTTCAGTCCTAGCAACCCCCCGGAGATCGTCATCTCCTCCCGGGAGGACAACCATGCCCACCAGACCCTGCTCCATCACCCTAATGCCACCCACAACCACCAGCATGCCGGCACCACCGCCAGCAGCACCACCTTCCCCAAAGCCAACAAGCGGAAAAACCAAAACATTGGCTATAAGCTGGGACACAGGAGGGCCCTGTTTGAAAAGAGAAAGCGACTGAGTGACTATGCTCTGATTTTTGGGATGTTTGGAATTGTTGTTATGGTGATAGAGACCGAGCTCTCTTGGGGTTTGTACTCAAAGGTAGGGGCTGTGGTTTCTCTTTATACCTTGAACAAAAGGAATATGTAGGTAGCAAGAGAGGGATTGAGAGAGGGGGATTGAAAGAGAGAGATTGAGAGAGAGAGAGAGAGAGAGATTGAGAGAGATTGGGAGGGAGACTGGGAGAGAGAGGTGGTGGTGGTGGTGAGAGGCGCTTGCTCAGTTATATTGAACACTCTAACTTCCCGTGGTTTTCCTTCTTGATCCCGGGAGAATTCATTCCTTGCTTCCTTTGGGGGGTAGGGGACATCCCCACACACTGTGTCTAATTTGCAGACTTTCTGTTAGGGAGGATTAAATAATCCCTTCTGAGAAATCCCTTTTCCTCCTGGCTCACTGGTACTAAAGCATAACCCAGCAGCTTAACGCACCAATTAATTACACTCCGCCTTGATGTGTTTGCCAGTTCCTGCGACTTCCCCTTCTTTCCTCCCCTCCCTGCTCCACTCCATTTTCCTGAGGATAAAAAAGAAATAAATGTCTGGGTGGGGGTGGGGATTCCATACCATTGCCCAAGTCCCTTCTCTCCCTGTCTTCTTCCTCTCTTCCCAAGTTTCTATTTCCCTCCTCTTCTCAGAAACACTCAGGCAAAACAGAAAACCATTCATGACCTGTGTCTCCTGAGGGCATGGGGTAAAAATATAGGTGGAGGAAATCAGTGGTCCTTTCCCTCAGGAGAGAGGACTCAGAATAAACCTGCTGCTGCTTTGTAAACATCTCCTGATAAAATGGCTACAGGTGTTACCTGGGCAGAGCAGCTGGGCGCCGCCTTGGCATCAGCTGGGGGAGCACCTCTCCTTGGGATGGGATGACAGGGCTTGCCAGGCGGTCCCCGCGAGCCCGCGCCCCAGCTCAGCCCCAGTTCTCCCCTCCCACCTCAACTCCTTCTCCTTGGGATAAATAAAGATGAGTGTGTGTGTGAGTGCGCGCCCGGATGGAGAACAGCAGGCACTGGCTTTAGGGGGGAGCTGGCCCCACTGCTCCAGCCTCTCAGTCCAGCCCCAAGACAGAGGAGGGGGTTTCCCTCCCAGAGGGAATGGAGATGGAGGAAGGTGGGTTTCTGCCGATGCTCTGCTTGCCGGGGAGCTCTCCTGCTGTGGGCTGGAAGGCTTGGAGACCTGGGAATCAGTGGACAAGTGGCTCCACGATACCCCCACCCCCAATTTGTTGGTGTGTGTGTGTATATGTGTGTAATGTGTGTACGTATGCATGCGCCTGCTTGTTGCTTGGATTTTTCTATTTATTTGTCATTTGGGGCAGGGGGTGGCTGGCCGGGGTGGCCAGCGCGTAGCTGGGAGGGGTTCAGCTGTTGGAGGTTTCAAATAGAGCTTGTTTCAGGCAGGGCACAGCTGCTGCGAGACTGTCACATTCCTTATTGAAATCCAGCCGCAAAAACCTAGGAGGTGCTGATCGGATTTCCCCCATTCCCAGCATCTCGCTTTAACCGGGGATGGGCAGACTTTCCCGCCCTGGAAACGGGTGGGGCAGACCTGTCAGACGACCTGAATAGCCAGGACCAAGACTTCCAGGCAGAGGGTCCTCCAGCAACCCGGTTGCTGTCAGTGGGCTGCCCCAGCGGAGGGCAGCACCTGGAAGCCGCCTTAGTCAAAATAGCTCAAGGATGAGCGTCTCAGCGAGCAGAAGCGAGTGGGGTTTCCCCTGGAATCGCAGCTCACTTAGTCATTCCCTGTAATGAGCCTTTGCGTCTGCGGGTCCTTCTGCTCGCTGCCTTCTCAGAACTGCCTTTCCTGCTGGGCGCTCCAGGAGATGGGGCCGGCAGCCTCGCCAGGGCTGGCAGCTGCCCTGGTCACAGTCCTGGCTCTCTCCAGTCCTCCCTTGGAGATCAGGGGCCCTTGCTGGGGAAAACTGATGAAGGCCCCAATGCAAGGGGGGTGTGGGGAAGGGGCAACCCCAGCATCTTCTCTTTCAGTGACACCGTGGTCAGAGTTCTTAAGGAAATGGCTCTTCCCAGAGGCAGTGGCTGTGCACAGGATCTATGCACATTTGTCTTAATGTGACGGGAGGGTCACCACTCTTCAGGATCGGGCCCTCCTCCCTGCCTGAGGCAGGTGCCAACCCTGAGGGGGAACTCAGGGAAAGGGGCTTTCCCAGAGATGCGGAAGGCAGATTTTAGGTGAATGAAGGGGGAGGCCACCTGAGGTGCCTGGCTTCCCCCATTTCTGAATCACGGACCCTCCTAGCAGCAGTGGCGTGCACCGAGGGGACAGCAGCTGAGAGGTCCTTCTTGCCTCAGTTGCCACTTCCTGTGTGCCTTGGAGCTGCTCCTGAGATAAGCAGAGTTCATTGAACTTGCTCACCCACTCACCCATCCCTGCACTGGCCATCCAGGTTTTGAGTCATTTATGGAACAAGTATTTTCTGGGTGTCTCCTGTGTACCAGGCCCTGTAGACACCCTCTCTCCTGGTGGCAAATGGGATGATTTCAAGGAACTGGGCCAGAGTTGGAATCCCAGCTCTGCCACTACTATTTGTGTGATCTTGGATAAGTCATGGAGCTTTAGCGAGCCTGTTTCCCCAGCTGTCGAGGAGGGAGAACTAAATTAGAGACATGTAAGGCACGTATCTGCCTGCTCAACAAATGGGACCTATGGTGATTGTTATTGATGATGACAATGATGAGAGGAAAGGAGATGTCTTTTTCC
The DNA here is from genome assembly GCF_003255815.1 of Theropithecus gelada. NCBI lineage: Eukaryota > Metazoa > Chordata > Mammalia > Primates > Cercopithecidae > Theropithecus > Theropithecus gelada. Next base: position 20,261,318 of record NC_037668.1, on the reverse strand, counting down.
TGTTATCTAATTCTGGCTATAAAATGAGTTGGGGCCTTAACAGATTGGGATCTAAGACTTGTCAATGGAGTGAGAAGTTGTATCTGGGAGGGAAGAAGTTCTGAGAAGGGACTGGGTCTGACTAGAGACCACCTTTAAACATGGTCTGTTCTTGGGGGGAGATGAATATCTGTGTCCCAGTTTCATGGAGGAACTGGTCTCTTCTCCTCCATAGTCTGGGTAAGATGAGGAGTCACAGCCCAGGAGAGCTCAGGGATATTCAGTGGATCCTGGGGAGGGATGGGTGACAGTCTTTTGCTGGAGAGTTTTGTGTGCCTGCTTGGCCCTGCTGACGAGTCTGGGGGCAGGCGGATGGATGAGGCAGCCTCAGGGGTACCAGGCAGATTAGGTAATTCTGCCCTGCCAATGGCAGCTCCCACTCAAAGGCTCTTGGGAGGGGATTTTTCCCCAAGTGATTGAGCTGCTGCTTTCTGAAGTTCTCTGCCTTTTTTCCCGTGGGGTTGTGGCCTTGCTGTTTACCTATGTTTGGTGGGTGCCTGTTGCTGGGGGAGCAACTTATCATGCAGGCCTGGGTCTCTTGAAAAGGAGGGTGGCATGTGCCCCGAGCATGTTCAGTTAATGCAAATGGGAGCCAGTGTGAGGGGGTTGAGCAACCGGGACAGAACATCCCCAGCTCCCGCCTCACAGGCCTGTAGGTGCTGATGTTGGAAGGAAGCTCTGCTAGGAGGCATCAGCATGGAGCAGGGAGGTGGGGCTTGATTCCTGGGTGAGCTCAGATAAGAGGGGAGCTTCTCATTATTATGCCTGGGACATGAGATCAAATGGCAGAGAGATGCCTGAGATGGCCCCAATAGGCTCCTAAAGGTACCAGGTGACCCTTGAACCAAATGAGGAGTCCCTTTTTTTTTTTTAATAGGCAGGTTTACTCTCTGAAGGCTTAGACATTGTGACGAGGCCTGGTCTAGAGATTCTGTTGAGAGTCTTAGTCACGCCATCTCTACCTATCAGTGCCACCCAGATAGAGCAGCAAGGACCTGTGAAGTCCTTCTTGGTGTTCTTTATTTTCTTTTAGAGCTGGTTTGGGACACACCCACTCCATTGCATTAAATTACCTCTATGCTCTCTTCCCTGGGTTCAGAAAGAATTAGGGAGGGGAAAGGCCTGGCTGCCCTCCCCTTTCCCCAGGCTGTGACTTCACCACCCTGGCTCTGACATCATGTTGGTGGCTGAGCTGGTACCTCTGTGTGGCTGGCAAGGCACCCATGGGCCTCATTTCTCAGGACCTCAGGCGTTGGACTGCGGGATCTTCTCAGGGAGGCTGGAGGGTGCTGGTGCGGCAGCGCGGCTCTTCTTTCCCACCAGTCTGTACAACTTCCAGCCACTTCCCCATGCCTGGCCTCGAAACTAGTCTGCATCTCTCCTCCAGTCCTCTGCCCGCTCCCCCACCATGGCCCCGTCTCGCCTGCCCCACCGACGTCCTGCCCCTCTGCTCCTCTCTGCTGCCCCTGCCTGGTCTCGTTGCTGGGGTAACCCAGGTGGCAGAGAGGAGCTGGTGTGAAGGTGCTTATCTGGGTTGCCCTGTCTGCTCCCATGGTGGCTTCTTTTCCCACCTCTAGTTACTCTTTCTTCAGACAACCTCATAGGAGGCCACCCTGGTGGCACAGGCTTCTCCGCATGTCCAGGGGAGCCTGGTCCTCTGGCCGTTCACTCTTTAAAGAGAATGGCCAAGGCTATTCTCTTAGGCCAAGGCCAACTTGTCTGTCTCTTTGCAGACCTCAAAGAGGTCCGGGAGTCCATCCCCAGCCTCCAGACCAAATGGCTGAGTAGTATCACTGGTTCCAGTTCTGATCCTCTGCTCTCCCTGGTCACAGAAGCCCTGTCTGCAGAAGGGCAGAGCAGCAGCCCAGACATGGCTGGCCAAGTGGCTCTGCACCTTCTCTTTGGACCCAGGTACTGTTTTGGGATAGGTTGTTGGCTGTCACAGTGTCCTGGTATTTTTGAGAAGATGCCTCTGGGTACTGGTGCCTGCGTTTCAGGCCATGGTGGAAAAGTAGGAGTAGGATAGATCCTTTCCAGCCCTTTCCATGGACCCTCCCTGTGGGGTGACCTGCAGGACCAGGATGCAGAAGGCAGGAGACTGGTTGAGAGCCTGTGAGCCCGCTGCTGAGGGCCCTAGGCACACATTTTGTCTTCACAGGTCACACTGAGTGTGTCGGCCCACAGGAGGGCGAGCGTGAAAATGGCCTCTGACAGCGTGAAAATGGCCTTCTCTGCCGCCCGCCCCAGGGTGGTGGTGACTTTATTTATAATCTTTGTGGACAGTCTGTAAATGAGTCAAACATTTGTAACCCACAGGGGGACAGCTAACTTTTTATATATGCTTCTCCTTTGCGTGTCATCACACTATTTATAACTGCCCTGGGGAAAGACTTCATCACACATCCGGACTTCCCTTCCCCACAGGCGGCGTTACCCGGGTGCTCGGCCAGGGGCATTCTGACTGGGGCATTTATCTCCTGCATAGCCTAACTAGAAAGCCATCTGATGGCCTCGCATTTCTCTTATTGCGCTTTCAGGAAGAGGGATTTGTAAGGCCATGGCCAAAAGATCTGCTTTAAAAAATGTAAGGTACAGAAAATCAAAATGAAAAGAAATTTGAGTAACCTCTGTAGAGAATCCGGGGCCTGGATGGAAATGTAAGATCAGAATAGAGTGCTTCAGTTCTGTTGCAGTTATTTGTGAAGCACATTTGGGGGAGAAAATGAGTGTGTGCGGGGGTTGTGAGGGGCGGCTATATATTGATGAAATACCACTTTACTCAGCTCAGTGACAGGGAGACCAGCACGTTCATTCGTAGTTCTTTTTCTTCTCTTTCTTTCAAAACCCCAAAGGGAGAGCAAGAAAGCAAGCCACCTATTCCTCTTTAAATAATGAGGGTGGGGAATTCTGAGACTGTGCTGTTCCCAGGAGCTGTGGGGAGGAAAATTCTAGTGCTTTTTCTTCAGGTGAGGAAAGTCCGGAGGAGGCGAATGGGTTTTTAAGTGTCCCCTCCCCCGACCCTGTCATTCCACCCCCAGGTGCTCAGCTGGGATCTGAGGGAAAGGAGGGGAGGAGCGGCTGGGGGCAGGGACCACGCTACTTTCTGGTCGCCCAGCACTTCAGCTGGGCTGGCCGGGATGTTGCTGAGTGACAGGAGAGGGGAAGGCAAGGACCATTTGCTGAGCGCTGGGCTGGCTTTGCATTACACCCGGGAGTACGAGGAGCAGGTCGTGCTCACCGCCCCCTGTGTAGATAAAGTCACCGGGCCACGCTGACACGCTGGTGGTGGTGGCGCTGAGATAAGCACCCAGGCCCGTTTAGCTCCCGAGGTCATGTCCTTTCCCGTGCCTGCTGCTGCTGGTTAGATTGCCCATATCCTTAAAACAGACAAATTGAGTTTATGGCCCTGAGACCTGTGATGCAAAATGTTGGGACAGGAGGAACTTTACCACGAGCTGGGCAGGAAGGGCTCGATGGAGGGCAGGAGATGCCAGCGCAGGACCTGGAGAAGACAGTGCTGGAGGGGTGACAAGGGCAAGTGTGGGCCCCCGGGGTAGCCTAGGATCAGGGTGAGATTGTGGACTGGCCCAAGGTCAGTTCTTGATGCCTCCTCTCTGGAGTCTGGTGCTGCTGCCCTCAGGGTGATACCGGGCAGGCTGTGAGGGGGGTAGGTGTGGGGATTACAGGGAAAATGAAAGCCCATCCTGCAAAAGCTCCTGCCACAGCCCCTAGCACTCCCACCCTCCACCCCTGGAGGGCCAGCAGGACCCCTAGACCTGACTGGACATGTCCATACACAGCTCTCTCACTCCTCACCTCTGCTTTGCTCTTCTTTTAGGCTGCCTTTTTCCTCCAGCACTGGCTGTGTGGCTGTTTATCAGGGGACAGTCACATGAGCTCAGCATCTTACATCTTACAAGGCATTTTCATCCCTGGGTCCTTCATGACCCTCACGATGGCTGGCCCAGGGCTCATGATGACCAACTATCTCAGGGATGAGAAAACTCGGCTGCACAGGGGTCCCAGGGTTCAGTGACTCGCTCCAGGTGCCCATCTCAGGAGAGATGGTTCTAGAATGAGAGCTCAGGTCTCAGTGCACCTCTGGTTTCCTTATTCCAAATCCCACCACAAACTTCTGCTGGGGATTTGAGTGAGGGACCTTGAAGGGTTTCTCCATTCCTGGTTCTAGAAGTTTCTTCTTCATTCTTGAGTCCCATTTTCCTGCGTCCCTGTCTGTGCCTCATGCCTCTGTTGAGCTCTGTCGTGGGCACTGAGTGCTGGGAAAAGGCCTGTCTCTGCTTTGAGCCCCTCAGGAGGTGCTTCTGCCTCTTGCTTCCAGCTTGTTGTGTGATCTTTTGTCAAGTCCCTTCTCCTCTTTGGGTCTCGTTTCTCTGGCCTTAAAGCAGGAGCTGAACTCCCTTCCTGTGCTGAGGCTTTGCAATCCGATTCCAGATCATGTTTCATCACAAGGATGAGCAGCCACAGTCCCGAGAGTCCTGTTCTCAGGGGTGTCAGGCAGCACCCAGATGGCATCCATCCCAGGCGGGCGGTGGTTTATGGTGTTGGTGCTTGGGAGGACTGAGGAAGGAGACAGTGACTCAGACTGAGGATGCTGGGTGGATTCCCTGTAAGGGGTTGGGGGGTCCCTGAAAGACTAGACAAGCCAGGATGGGAGGGGCCCGGGCAGGGGCTCAATTCTGAGTGTGAGAAGTCCGGGGAGAGGGGGCCGAGTGTGTAAGGAACAGAGCGGGCATGAGGACGGCTTCGGGTTGCTGCCGTGTGGTGCGCACAGGGGCATGTAGGGAGGACAGAAGAGACTGTCTCGTCAGGAGAGGCTTTGGGCAGCAGTGAACACAGGCCCAGGGCGAGGGCACAGTGATGGATGGGATATTTGGTAGCATCGGTAACTGCCAGGGCTGCAGAGTTCCGCACGCTCAGGCCCTGAAGACTTGATATCCTTTCTCAGAGGTGGCCAGGCCTGGTAGTTAAGTTCTTGGAGCCGGGCACGGTGGCTCATGCCTGTAATCCCAGCACTTTGGGAGGCCAAGGCAGGTGAATCACCTGAGGTCAGAAGCTCGAGACCAGCCTGGCCAACATGGCAAAATCCCATCTCTACTAAAAATACGAAAATTAGCCTGACGTGGTGGCACACACCTGTAATCCCAGTTACTCAGGAGGCTGAGGCTGGAGAATCACTTGAACCTGGGAGGCGGAGGTTGCAGTAAGCTGAGATCACACCACTGCACTCCAGCCTGGGCGACCGAGCGATACTCTGTCTCAAAAAAAAAAAAAAAGACTTGGGTGGCACACCAGTGATGTGTCCTCTGGGAACTTACTGAACCCAAAGCGTATTTCCTCAATGTTAAGAGGGAATCACAACTACTGGCTATAGCAAAGCAGCCAGCACAGAGCCAGCCACACACTGGGTCTCAGCAGCTGGCAACTGTTGCCTTTATCAGAGTGGTGGTTAGAAGATGCCACCTGGAGCATCAAGACTGGAGGGGCATGTGCGCCCACATCACCCCTCCACTGTCTGTAGGTGGCCATAGACGAGCTGGTGTCCCTGCCTGGAGAGCATGTGTGGAACATGCCCCTTTTCTCATGAGGTCAAATGGCCTCCCATCCATGACCAGCTCCCCAGGCATGTTTCTGGATAGATCTTGCTGGGTGAATCTGTGAGTAGAAAGGAAGTGGGCTGTTCCCTGGAGGGTGGGGCTGTAGTGGTGGCCTAGGCTGGACTTCTGGAGCCTTCTTACCCCATGGGGCCCAGTTATTCTACACTCAGTCAGCAATTTGTGGTCTGGGCAGAGCTAACCGGGTGTGGACATGCAAATCGGACAGGTGGAGAGAGAACAAAAATAAACCCGTGGGGCCAGGCCAGAGGCTGAGAGGCCTGGAGGAAGGTCAGGGGGACACACGATGACCAGGCAGAAAAAGTCTGAGAGAGCAGGGCCCCGGGAAGAGCTGAACCGGGAAGCTGGCCTGTGACAGAAGCAGGGAAGAAAAGCATTGCTACAGCTCGCCTGATACGTCACCAAGAGAACACAATTTCCCCTTCAAGACTTGAGTCAGGGTGCTTCCTAGAATTCCAAAGGTCCTTTCTGCCCCTTCACCCTGCTTGGAGCACCAGGGCTGCGGCAGTGGGTGACGTTCCCAGCCAGGTGCCAGGGGGCAGGCAGCAAGAGCAGCTGGGCAGGGGAAGGACGTGCCTAGGGCTTGCCCTTCGTGGAAGCCATATTTTTTTCGCAAGCCCTGGTGGCAGGGTAACCAGAGTTGTATTCTGAGCAGAGCCTTGATGATACTAAATGAACAGCATGCAAATGATGTGTGAAATAATATGCAAATTGGCATCTGTTATTTTTGAGTCAGCTTGTTGGGCATTTTTCTTACAGGACAGGAGTGATGCTCAGTGTCAAATGAACAGGAAAGTCAGCTTAAAGGACACTCCTTGCAGGGGCTGAGCTGGCACCTACTCCTTAGAGCTTGCTCATACCAGGCCTGCCAGGCAACATCTATAAAGACGGTTGTTTGGTGTTTTGCTTCAGGTTATAGATGGAGAGACCTATAAAGGTGGGTGCCCTGCCCAGGGTTACCCAGTATGTAGGGAGGAGGAAGCAGATGACCTGTTGCCTGGCCTGAGCCATCGAACCTTGCTGACCTGTCAGTGGCTTTGAACTGAGGGGGCCCTGCAGGGAGGCAGGGACAGGCTGCCTTTGCTCATTCTGGCCCATCTGCCACTGTTGGTTTTCCTTAAGCTCTGTGCCTCAAACTCTCTGAGCCTCATTGTCCCTGTTTGTAATGGATGTGTGGAGACTGACATCCACTAGCCTGGGGAGGATGACACTTGCTAATGGTTGGTCAAGTGGCCAGCCCAGCAGTGGGCGCTCCTGGGCTGCCAGCAAATGGTGGCTCCTCCTAGCCCCTTTGCCTGAGTTGGCACCTGCTTGTCTCCTCACAAGCTTCCACTAGCAGGGAGTTTTGCAGAGCAAAACCCCTTTTGAGATTTCTGATTTTAACAAATTGGAGTTTAGCTATTTTCTTTCTTTTCTGTCTTCCAGTGGGTAAGATGTTGGCCCCCAAAAAGCTCCCATACATGGGAATGCCTGGAGCGGCCGGCATGGGTGATGTTACCTTCTCCCAGGGTGAGGGCTTGGGGTAGGCATGTTGCTCAGGGCTGAGCCACTGCCTTTGGAGGAGTTCAGAGCTGGATGGCATTGGTGGAGGATGCAGGGGAGGCCTCCTCAGGGAGGCACCATACCTGCCCTGGATGGCCAAGCTCTGTTGGCCAGACAGGTGTGCTAGCCTGGGTGGGCATGATCTCTGCCTATGCCTCCCAGCCCTGTGAGGAAGGCAGGGAAAGGACCATCCTCCTCCTCATAGGACCCCAAGGCCCATAGAAGTTATGCGGTGGCTCACACCTGTAATCCAGCACTTTGGGAGGCCGAGGTAGGAGGATCGGTTGAGCCCAGGAGCTCGAGACCAGCCTGGACAACATAGTGAGACCTTGTCTCAAAAAAAAAAAAAAAAAAGTTACGTGACTTGTCCAAGGCTACTCAGCATTGTTAGTGGCAGGGGTATAGCTGGAATCTAAGAATTCCTGGTTTTAGTTCTTCCTCTCTTTTTCTTTTTCCCATCCCTCTTCTGGAAACATATCCTGAACACCCACTGTGTGGCAAGCCGTGCTCCAGGCGGCAGGAGTGCAGAGAATCTGTGCCTTACAGACTCTGGGGGGGTCCCTCCCCAGCCAGATGTGTTGTTCTCCACCAGCTCTTCCTAAGAGAACGTAGGCTTTCCCCGTAGACCTGGATTCAAACCCTGGCTATTCAGCTGTGTGGCCTTGCACGGCGGCCTCTTTATCTGGGAGGTGGAATTTTAATTCCTCTTGTGGGTGGAGAGGTGGAGAATTCAACGTGGAGCAGAGCTGGCACCCAGGGGGCTCTTGTCCGTGCTAGGCAGTGGTGGGTTTTGCCTTTGGTTGTTTCTTCTGAGAGCTCAGTGGCCTTGGGATCATACAAGGTCCCTCACAGCTGGGCCCAGGGTTCCCAGCCCCTCCTGCTCTGGGCTGGACCTGGTGTTAAGCTCTGCCAAGATGCTTTCCTCTACTCTGGGAGAGTAATGGTGCTGAGCCTGGTAGGAGGGCATTTTGGCAGAAGACACCTGACAGGGTGCACACTACGTGCCAGCGATGGAAAGATCCCTCAAGAGTGAAATGAAATTGATACAAACTGAGAGCAAGTCTAGGATGGAGTTGAGTCATGAGGGTTTCCTCGTGGGTGGATGGGTTCATATATAATGCTTGTGTCCACAGCAGCTTGGGGGAAATGCACCGCTTTCATAAAATGGGAACTTATTTTTCCTTTCATAAGAATGACTCCAAAGCAACACCAGGTCTTATTCAGGAGTGAAGAGGTGACAGGCAGCGGAGGAGAAGAGAATATTTGTTAAGGACCTACTATGTGCGTTTACACACCTCATCTCATTAAGCCCTCACAGCAACCCTGTGAGGTAGATATAATTCTCCCCATTTTACAGATGACAGATCCAAGACTCGGAGAGGTTAAGTGACTTTCCCAAGGTCTCACAGCTGGGAGGTGGTGGAGTTCGGATTTGCACATAGGGGAGTGTCTCTGACGCCCGCACACTGTGCAGCAGACACACTTTTGCATATCACACCCTAGACTAGGCTCTTTCAAGCCAAAAAGCTTCTCCTTGCCTCCCTGAGCTCTCCACTCCTGCCCACCCTGCCCCTTACTGTGCCACCCTCACTGCCCTTCCAGCCTCCCCCAGAGCCTCAGGGGATGTTTTGTGCTCTTGGAGGGAGGAGGGGAGGAGGGGAGGAGGGGAGGAGGGGAGGAGGGGAGGAGGGTGCTGTCAGTTTAGATACAGGGGTTTGCTGAAGCTGTAGGTACCGTCTGGGCTCTGGGGCTGAGGAAAGTCTCCTGTGGGCCCTGGAGGGGCCAGCCGAGCCCTCAGTAGCATGTGTCCTAGTGTTCTCGCTGCAGCTCTGTGGCTTCCCAGCTGTGCAACCTCATTGAGAAAACTGACCTCTTTGAGCCTCAGTCTCCAGGTCTGTGAATGGGGTTAACAGTGTTTTCTCCCTCTCATGAGAATGGGTGTCATGAGGAATAAATGAGACAAGGGCATCCCCTGGCGTGTTCTGGTTGGCTCTGGAGGTTCAGCACCAAATAGATGTGGAGCTCACAGACTGGTGGGGGAGGCAGGCACTGAACAAGTAGCAACAGGTCTGATGTAAGCTTTGCGAGAGATAAGGCCACACACATAAGGCTTGGGTTTGACCCACAAGCCTGAGACTTGATGTCCCATGTGTCTGTCTGCTCCCCTTCCTCCTGTTTCCTGAAGGTCCATCTCACCCTCACTTCTTCCATCCTCCCTCGTATCTGTCTCCCAGGCCATCCTCTGATTCTTCTATACCGGCCATCTAGCCTGGCATTAGGAGAACAGGCTTTAGCGCCGGGAAGATCTCCGGTACAGCGCTGGCTGTGTCACTCACTGTAGGCCGTGTGGCTTTGGGAAGCTGTCTTGGTGCTTTGATTCGCAGTTGCCATGGGGGTGAATCCTGACCTGGCCGCTGGGGCTGTCATGAGAGTTAATGAGATTGCTGTTTGTAAGGCATGGGACATGGTTTCTGGCACACATGGAGCGCTCTGTGAAGGCCAGCTGAGTTGCAGCTGAGGAGAAGCGTCCTGGGCTAGGTGTGGGCAGCTTGGTTTCTGGGCCTCTGTTTTGTCATCTAGAGAGTGAGAGAAGGAGCCTGAGGAGGGATGTTTCCTGCATTGGCCATCTGCGGAAGGTCGTGAGCACCAGATGGAGGTACAGAGAAAACTGGAAGAAAGCTGTGCTATTCCAGCTGGAGGGGGTCCTCGTGGATGGTGCATGTTGGCAGGGTAGGCTGTGGGGGGCGTTATCGTCCTGTCCCACAAGCGAAAGCCTGTGAAGACGTAGTGGCTAAGGGGATTTTCTCACTCTCAGGAGACAGCTGAGAGACAGGCCCTTCTGGCCAGCCTCCCTCCCTGCTGCCTCCTCCCTGCAGGCCAGCCCTTGGCACGAGGCCTGCTTGTCTCCTGAACCCTCCTAGCAGCAGGGATTTAATTACTATAATGTAAGTAGCTGTGGCTTGAGGCCTTCTGGTGGAGGGGAAACAGATTTGTCTTCTCACTAGGAGAATAAAAGTCTATGGAAAGGAAAAGAAATGTACTTTTCCCCGAGGTACCTGAGGCTGTTGGTCTCAGGGGAGCTTCCCTCAGGGCAGGGAGAGGGAGCATGGGTGGCAGCAGGAGGAGGCACCACGTCTGACTCAAGGACCCTTGGCGCTTGCTTTTGCTTTCTGTGGGATGACTCAGCTAAGCTGCCTCTGTTTCCCCAATGACCCTGCTAACAGATCAGCCTGACGTTCAGTAGGCATCTGTCAAGCACCTACCATATGCTAGGCACTTCGAAACTTCCAGCTGAGTAGCGAGCCCAGGCGGAAAAATAATTTTATTCATTTGACAAAGTTATTGAATGCCTGTTATGTGCCAGTGTATTGTTCTAGGATATATAGTCATGCGTTGCACAGTCTAAGAAATGTGTCATTAGGCGATTTCATCATCGTGCGAACATCATGCAGTGCGCTTACACAGACTAGGTGGCATGGCCTTCGGCACACAAGGCCGTATGGTGGAGCCTACTGCTCCCAGGCCACAAACCTGTACAGCCCGTTACTGTACTGAATACTGTAGGCAGTCATAACACAATGGCAAGTATGTATCTAAACACAGAAAAGGTACAGTAGAAATACTGTACAATGGATACAAAATACTATATCTGTATAGGGCACTTACCATGAATGGAGCTTGCGGGACTGGAGATTGCTGTGGGTGAGTCAGCCAGTGAGTGGAGAGTGAATGTGAGGGTCTAGGACATGACTGTACACTAGTGTAGGCTTTGTAAACACTGTTCACTTAGACTAACTACATTTATTTAAAATAGTTTTTTCTTCAATAACAAGTTAACCTTACCTTACTATAATTTTTGTTTGTTTTGTTTGAGACAGAGTCTCACTCTGTAGCCCAGGATGGAGTGCAGTGGCATGATCTCGGCTCACTGCAACTTCAACCTCCCAGGTTCAAGGAATTCTCCTGCCTCAGCCCCCCTGAGTACCTGGGATTACAGGCATGCGCCATCACACCCGGCTAATTTTTGTATTTTTAGTAGAGACGGGGTTTCTCCATGTAGGCCGGACTGGTCTCAAACTCCTGACCTCAAGTGATCCACCCGCCTTGGCCTCCCAAAGTGCTGGGATGACAGGCATGAGCCACTGTGCCTGGCCAAATTTTTCACTTTATAAGATTTTTATACTCTTTTGTAATAACACAAACACATTATACAATTGCACAAAAGTATTTTCTTTATATTCTTACTCTATAAGCTTTTTTCCATTTTAGAAATATTTGTTTAAAAAGATGTATTTTTACTTACAAAATTTTTTTTTTGGTTAAAAACTGAGACACAAACACACATTAGCCTGGGCTGACACAGGTTTGGGATCATCAAGATGTCACGAGGTGACAGGAATTTTTTCAGTTTCATTATAATTGTACAGGACCTTGACTGAAATGTTATTATGTGATGCATGACTGTGGTAGAAAAAACCCACAAAAGAGAAAAAGTTTTGCTGTCAGGAATGTATATTTTAATAGGTAAACCTGAGAGTAAACTATGTAAGTTAATTCTGTATTATATTTGATGGTGATAAGTGCTATGATGAGCATTATGAAGAGCTTCTTCCCTCCCAGATACAACTTCTCACTGCATTGACAAGTCTTAGATCCCAATCTGTTAAGGCCCCAACTCACTTTACAGCCAGAGTTAGATAACAGGAAAACGACATCTCTTTTCCTTTCATCATTGTCATCATCAATAACAATCACAATTGTTAGGACCATTCTGGATGGGAGTGCAGGGGCTTCTGAGAGGAGAATGGTCATATTATTTTATTTATTTTTAAATTAATTTATTATTATTATTATTTTTGAGACAGAGACTCACTCCGTCGCCCAGGCTGGAGTGCAGTGGCACAATCTCGGCTCACTGCAAGCTCCGCCTCCCAGGTTCACTCCATTCTTCTGCCTCAGCCTCCCGAGTATCTGGGACTACAGGTGCCCGCCACAACGCTTGGCTAATTTTTTGTATTTTTAGTAGATATGGGGTTTCACCGTGTTAGCCAGGATGGTCTCAATCTCCTGACCTCGTGATCCGCCTGCCTCGGCCTCCCAAAGTGCAAAGTGCTGGGATTACAGGCATAAGCCACTGCACCCAGCCTTTTTTTTTTTTTTTTTTTTTTTAAGACAGAGTCTCACTTACTCTTGCCCAGGCACAATCTTGGCTCACTGCAACTTCCGCCTCCCAGATTTGAGGGATTCTCCTGCCTCAGCCTCCTGAGTAGCTGGGATTACAGGCATACACCACCACACCCAGCTAATTTCTGTATTTTTAGTAGATACAGGGTTTCACCATCTTGGTCAGGCTGGTCTTGAACCCCTGACTTCAAGTGATCTGCCTGCCTCGGCCTCCCGAAGTACTGGGATTACAGGCATGAGCCACCATGCCCAGCTGAGAGTGGTCATTTTAAATAAGTGCTCAGAGCCAGGTGCGGTGGCTCATGCCTGTAATTCTAGCACTTTGAGAGGCCAAGGCAGGAGGATCACTTCAGCTCAGGAGTTTGAGACCAGCCTGGGCCATATAGTGAGACCCCTTCTAAACAAAACAAAAAATTAGCTGGGCATGGTAGTGCATGCCTGTGGTTCCAGCTACTTGGGAGGCTGAGGTGGGAGGATCGCTTGAGCCCAGGAGGTCAAGGCTGTAGTGAGCTGTGATCGTGCCACTGCACCCCAGCCTAGGGAATAGAGTGAGACCCTGTCTCAAAAAAACACAAAAAACAAAAAACAAAAAACAAAAAACAAAACCCACAAACAAAACAAATAAACAAGTGCTAAGTGCTTAGGGCCAGGCATGGTAGCTCACGCCTGTAATCTTAGCACTTTGGGAGGCCAAGGCAAGAGGCTTGCTTGAAGCCAGGAGTTTGAGACCAGCCAGGACAATATGGCAAGACTCTCATCTTTATTAAAAAAAAAAAAAAATGGCTGGGTATATTGGTGTGTGCCTGTAGTCCTAGCTACTCATGTGGCTGAGGTGGGAAGATCGCTTAAGCCCAGGAATTCGAGGATGCAGTGAGCTATGATTACGCCACTGTGCTCCAGCCTGGGCGACAGGTGAGACCCTGTCTCTAAAAATAAACACATAAATAAATAAATTAAATGAGTGCTCAGGGAAGGCCTTACTAAAAAGGTGATGTCTGTTGGAGGATCTGAAGTTGGTAAGGGAGCCAGCCACCTGGGGGAAGAGGAATAGCAAGGTGAAGGCCCTGGGTGGGGATCATGCCTGGTGTGGTGTAGACAGCACTGTCCAGTGGACATGAAATGGGAGCTACCGCTGTCATTTTAAATTTCTGAGTAGCCATATTAAAAATAGTGAAAAGAGAAAAGTAGAATTATACATGTTAATAATATTTTTAATTCAACCCAACATAGCCAGAATATTATTTGAATGTGCAAGCAATGTAAAAAATTATTGAGATCTTTTACACTCTATTTTTTGTACTAAGTCTTTGAAATCTGGTGTGTCTCTGACACAGCATATCTCAATCAGACATTAAGTCTTCATTGGAGATACTTGATCTGTATTCAGAGTTTATAAAATTTACAATTAAAAGAACAGATTTGCTGGACATGGTGGCTGACACCTGTAATCCCAGCACTTTGGGAGGCTGAGGCAGGTGGATTGCTTAAGGTCAGGAGTTCGAGTCCAGCTAGGTAATGTAACATAGTAAGACTCTATCTCTAAAAAAAAAAAAAAAAAAAAATTAGCTGGGTTTGTAGCATATGTCTGTGGTTCTAGCTACTTGGGAGGTTGAGGTAGGGGGATAGCTTGCTGTTGAGGCTGTGGTGAGCCATCAGTGTGCCACTGCACTCCAGCCTGGGCAACAGAGTAAGATCCTGACTCCCTGTCTGCAAAAAAAAAAAAAGAAAAGAAAAGAATAGATTCACACACTCAAGTTGTTGAAGGTGTACTTGAAATTTTTCCAATAAAAGAATGGAGTGTACGGGAGGCTGAGGCAGGAGAATGGCGTGAACCCGGGAGGCGGAGCTTGCAGTGAACTGAGATCCGGACACTGCACTCCAACCTGGGCGACAGAGCGAGACACCGTCTCAAAAAAAAAAAAAAAAAAAAGGAGTGTCTTTTTATATGTATTTTTAAATGAAATGGACTTAAAATCCAGTTGCACTGGTCATGTTGCAGGGGCTCAGTGGACACACGTGGCTGGTGTCGCCACATTGGACAGTGCAGGTCTGGGAGTAGAAAGGACGCCTGTGAGGCTGATTCAGTGAGTGGAGGGAGTTATGAGGGGGTTATGAGGTCACAGGGGAGGCGGGGCTGGCTCTGCAGGGGTTTGTAGACTGTCCTGAGGACTGTGGCCTTTACCCTGGGTGAAACGGCAGCAAGAGGAGGGCTTGGAGTAGAGAAGTGACAAGATCTGACTTACATTTTAATAGTATCACTCTGACTGCAGTGTTTGGAACAGACAGGGAGGGGGCAAGCCAGGGCCAGGGAGCCCTCTTGAGAGGCGATGGGGACATCTCAGGTGAGGGTGGTGACGGTTTGGACCTGGGTGGTAGTATTGAGTTGGTAAAAAGTGGCTGGGCCCTAGGGCTATTTAAAAGGAGGGCATTCTGATGAATTGGATGAAAGGTCATGGTGTGCAGGGCAGGCAGTGGTGAGAGAAAGGGGATGTCAAGGATGAGCCTGAGACTTTTGGCCCAAGCAACTGGGAGGATGGAATTTCTGTTAATTGAATGGAGAAGACTGTGGGAGAAGCAATTTTTGGGGGGAAGACAGGGAGTTTGTGGTTGGACTTGTTAGGTTTGAGGTGTATCAATTTCGATGTAATGAGGGTAGCACATGCCCCAGGGGTTGTAAGAGGTCACAGGATGGTGCTTGAGGCTGTGGAAAGCTTCTGCCTGGGCTCCTGACCCAGAACAGATGACTCCTCTCACCTTCCAGAGGTCTGTTCCAGGCATGGCTGGCAACATTAAAACAACATTCGGCCAGGCACGGTGGCTCACGCCTGTAATCCCAGCACTTTGGGAGGCTGAGGCTGTGGATCACGAGGTCAGGAGTTCAAGACCAACCTGGCCAACATGGTGAAACCCCGTCTCTACTAAAAATACAAAAACTAGCCGGGCATGGTGGTGCACACCTGTAATCCCAGGTACTCGGGAGGCTGAGGCAGGAGAATCGCTTGAAGCCGGGAAGGCAGAGGTTGTGGTGAGCTGAGATTGTGCTACTGCACTCCAGCCTGGGTGACAGAGCGAGACTCTGTCTCAAAAAAAAAAAAAAAAAAATCAACTAAGTTATCTGTGCCTCCAGTGACATGGGTGTTGACTCCCTGATGGTCATTGGAAGTTGCTAGGGTCTTTCTGAGTCAGTCCACGTTTCAAGGTCAAGTCTCCCTGCTCTGGGCTGATGAATAAAACACGTCATAAATGCACAGAAGTTCCCCCAGCATGGCCCGGAAGCCTGATTTTATGGAAACTTACTGAAATGGTACAAAACGCTAAAGATATGCATTCCTAATTTTCTAGCACTTTCAACTCCACAGGGATGTTGGGGGAAGGGATTAATGAGCTTGGAGAGGTGGAATAACCTCCTCAAGGTCTCGCAGCTGGGGGAAGGTAAGCACTGGATGCTGAGAATCACCAGCCTCACGTGCGTCAACCACGTCGCCAAATGTCCAAAGCCTGCAGAGGGCCCAGGGCTCTCACGGACCACACAGGGAAGCCACTGCTCTTGTTCCTTTTAAGGCTGGGAGGAGAGTGGGGAAAGGCAGCAGGTATGGCTTTTGAGGTCTTCTCCTAGCCCAACTGGTGTCTGATGCTGGCACCTGGGCTTGGAGGGTGAGAGTCTTGGGACCTGTAGACCAAGGCCACCTCACTTGGGCAGCCCAGGCCTGCTGGACATGGGCCTTCTGACTTAGTTTCAAAGCTGGACCCTGACGCTTGTTGGTTGCATGACTTCGGTGATTCAATCTTTGAGTTTATCTGTTTCATGGGGGTGATGGTGCCTGCCTTGCAGGAGTTTTGCAAAGTGATGTTAATGAAGGAGCTTAGCCCAGTGACTCGACACATGTCCAACATAAGGAATGCCTGTGGGGCTGCCTGGCTCTGCCCCTAGAGTGGAGGGAGACAGTGCAGAGGGAACAGCAGAACTAGTGTGGGCTGCGGATGCCCGGCGAGTAGTGTGAGTAGGGGAGAAAGAAGCACCTGCCAGAATGGGAGGGAGCGAGAACAGTGGGGGCTCCCCTCCCTTTCACGAGACCTGGGATCTGACTGTGCCTGTAGACCAGGGCTTCTCAACTGGGGCAGTTTTGCTCCTCAGGGGACATTTAGCAATGCCTAGAGACATTTTTGGTTGTCACCGCCAGGAGAGGGATATTACAGTCCTTTAATGTGGAGAGGCCAGGGATGCCCCCTACAACAAAGAATTACGCAGCCCACAATGTCAGTGGTACTGAGGCTGAGAAACCCTGCTTTCGATGACTCATTCTCAGCGGCTTGTTACGAGGATGAATGCGAAAATGGAGACTGCATTTCTCGTTGCAGCCTGCCCTTCCAGGTCCTCTTGTTCCCTCACCCTTTCCCAAGGGGGTTGCCTCTGTCATCAAGGAGCCTGGTCCAGGAGTCATAGACCTGAATTCAAGTCCTGACTCCTCATGCCTCAGTGGAGTTTTTCCTTAGTTTCTAGTCTCCATGTCATTTCATCCTTGGAAATCTTGTCTTGAGTGGGGCAGTGGTGTCTACACAGTAATAGGGCTGTGGTGTGGACCGAGTGGGAGCCCGGATGGGAAGCATGCTTAGTCAGCTGTGATGTGCTGGCAAAGGAAGGCAGCAGGCCAATCCGCTTTCTAGTCCAGCAGTGAATAATAGCCTTGGGGGGCATTGCCCAGGAACCCCCGTTGGCCTCTGTGAGGCCACATGGCTGCTTTCCCAGGCCTGCTCCATCTTGCTTCTTGCCTTGTATTTCCTTGAACAGGTGGAGCTAGTCTCCATTTGGGGAAGATGGAATTTGCAGGAAAATGCAGGGCTATTATTTCTGTGCTGTGTGAGTGGGAGACAGAGCTGGTTGAGTGGCAGATTTCCTGGCAGGGGGAGAAACAGCTAAGTGTGCCAGCCCAGGCATCGCTAGAATCCTCTGGAGGTGAGTGGGCCAGGATTCCCCAGTGGCCACCTCGGTCGGGAAGCAAACGTTTGTTCTGAGCTCAGGACCAGCCCCAGGGAAAGATGGGGCTTGCTGTCGGGGAAAGGTCGGTACCAATATATTGAAGCTCTGAGAACATTCTACTCGGCAAACTTTCACTGATGCCCCGTTCTGTGGCAGGCACTGGCCCCAGGGACGTTGGGGGACACAGAGATAGATGAGGCTGAGGGGGTGTTCGGGCTGCCGTAACTCTGAGGCAAGGCAGACTGTGCTAAGTGCGGTAGAGAGGCTCTGCATCGCGTTAAGGGCCTGCTGCGAATATTAATGTCTGGAGTCTTCTTAGAAGAAGTGGGGGTTGAGCTGGGTTTTGAAGGAAGGTAGGGCTTCATGAGGCAAAAGGGAATGCATGTTCTGAGCCGAGGCAACAGTAGGGGCAGAGGCTCAAAGTTAGAGTTTGCCACGTGTTCTTAGGGAGGGCTGGGGAGGTAGGCTTTCCTAGAAGGGCTGGGAAGAGAAGACTGGAGAGGGACATGGAGTCCCCTCCCCATGAAGCTCGTGGAGTAATGGGGACTTCATGAACTAGGCTGATGAATTTGCATCTTTGTCTAAAGGCACAGGGAACAGTGGAAGGTATGTGAGCAGGGCAGTGGCATGCTCCCGCCACAGCATGGAGGATGGGTTATAGAGAGAGGGAGCTGGAAGCAGTGTTACTGCAATAGTTCTAGAGAAGGGGGAATGAAGGCTTGAACCCGGCTGGGGGCAGTGGGAAGGGAAGATATGGGGGGAGGTCTGGGGAGGCAGGCAGCATGTTGGGCTTCACCTTTCTCCACCCTGGATATCTGGGTTGTGTGTGAGGCTCGAAGTGACTGCCGTGGCCCGCTCACTACATTGCTCTGCTCAAAGCTCAGCCTTTTCTTGGAGAATGACAAGCAGCGAGCATCAGGCAGCCTGCTGGTCCCAGAGAACAGGATGGCACAGTGCCCACACCAGCCGGCACCAGCCACTCTGGCTGGGGGGTGGGGAGGCCTCCTTCTGGAACCCATCAGCGCTGGCTTCTGGCCAGGCCCAAAGGAGGTGGAATACACGCTCTTCCTGCTCGTTTTCAGAGATTTGGGAGGAGTAGGTATGGAGGACAGCAGCAGCGTGCTGGAGCCGGCTACTCTCGGGTTCATGTCGGAGCTGGGGGAGTGACTGGCTGTGCGGTTGGGCGAGTTGCCTGGTCTCCCTGAACTTCAGTGTCTGTGTTTGTAAAGTGGGCATCATGATGCTCGGCCCACAGGTGGCTGTAACGGCATCACACAGGAGTAATTACGCAGGTGTCATGTTCTTAGCTCAATAATTGGCAAGATATGATGATGGACTTGACTTAATGGGTGGGGAGAGGCAAGACCTCCTTGCCTTTAAAGGAGTTGAAGACCTGGGAAGCGGTTGGAATGGTGAATTCTATCTTGGGCGTGTTGGCTTTGAGGGACTGGGGAAAATCCTAGGATATTCAGAAGAAATCTAGGGTCTTCTAATCATGTGGTTCACATAAATGACCCCTACTATAATATCTATCTCAGAGTCAACTTTTCAAAACACCAGCCTCCCTGCAGGCAACCATAGTGTGGCATCAGGAGAGTGGGGTCATGGGTCAGCATGGTCAGCCCAGCCTCTGGCCTTGCTTGTGACATTGGTGACTCCCCTTGGTCCTCGGTGCCTTCCTCCATGATGGCATTTCCCACTGGTTGGCTGGGCCTCTGCCCAGGGATCCAGCTGGGTGCCAGCCCAGCTCAGACTCTAGAGAGGAAAGAGTCCTGGATCTGGGGCCAGTGACCTGATATTCACGCTGGCTCTGCCCCTTCCCTCTCGGTGTGGCCTGGAGAGACACGCAGGCTCCCTGAGGGCAGTGGGGGTAGTGAGGAGGGCTCCAGGAGATGGGGGATGCGAAAGCAGCAGCACGGGCCTGGCACACAGGGGCCCCGGCAGATGTTTGGTGGACAAGTGAGGGCAGGCAGGGCAGGGGGCAGAGAGGATTCAGTGAGGCAGGCCTGGGAGGGGCCCAGGGCTCAGGGAGGGGCGTGAGGGGTCAGGTGGAGCCGGCTCAACTCCTGGCTCTGCCACTTACTAACAGGAAGACTCTGTGTCTGGTGCCTGCTTTGGTCACATCCATGTGTGGGTGGTGGCAATGGGAGGTTGGCCTTGGGGGCCACTCTAATGCCTACCCCACAGCATAGTGATAGGTGTAGATGGATACACAGCACCAGGGCCTGAGAGTGCTGAATAAACCTTCGTTCCTCCTCTGGTAAGTATAGTAAGTCCCTAGAGGGCAGTCCCCAAAGGCCTTGATTACCCCAACTGTGGAGTACAGCGAGAAGTGGAGCTTCTGGAGCCAGCGCTTTCTCTGCTCAATTTTGTGTATTCTTTCGCTCTTTCATCTCCTGAAATCTACCCAGCCCCATGGAAACTGACTGCAGACACCTAATGGCAGTGGGGTACCAAAGGGCAGGGGAGCAATCGGCTTCTGGTGCAGACAATGAGGGGTACATTGTCTGTAGAGGATGTAGAAAAATAAATAAAGCCAACAAAAAGTCAGTCTGGTTTTTGTTATTGCCGTGTACCGGCACTTCGAAACAAGGTCAGTGATAAAACACTCCCCCTCGGGGCAGGCGCTCCTGGCTCCCCCTCTGCCTAAGGGCCCTCCAGAAAGGAGCCTCCGTGGCTGTAAATATCAGGAAGGAACTCATCAAGACCTGACAGAGGAAGCCAGAGATGATTTGGAGAATAAGCCCATTGATGACTGCAATGGCAGTGTGGATTTGGGGCTCAGGAGACTGGGAAGGGGAGGGTGCCACACCGTGAAGTGAGGGTAAGGCAAGAGAGTGGAGGTAACCTCTGTGGGCTCCGGCCGGGAGAGGCATCGTCTAAGCCCTTTAGACGTGGTCAGGAAGAGGGTGTACTTCATCTCCCTTGGGCCTGGCAGGAAGCCAGCACTGATGGGTTCCAGAAGGAAAGCCCCCCAGCCAGGGCAGCTGCTGCCAGCTGGTGTTGGCTGGCGTGGGTGCTGTGCCACCCCGCTCTTTTGGACAGGCAGGCTGCTTGCCATCTTCCAAAGGGGACTGGCCTCTTGACAAGGGTAGGAAAGGAGCCAGGGCTGCTCTATGGGCTTGGGGGCTGGTAGGGGGTTGGGGAGGGCAGGATCCACATTTCTCTAGCCTGGACAACAAGCATGTGTGTGAGGATCAAAATGAGCACTTTTAGGGTTTTTTACTATTATTTATTAAACATGTTTCCTTGCAGGGTTGTGGAAGGGGCCCCTGAGGAAGGATCTGTCTAGAGGAGGAGGCTCCGCATGTGTACAAGGGAAGGAGTTGTGTCCTTGGGACTGGCTGGGGCACAGCCCTAGGGAAGTGTGTGTGTGTTTGGTGGGGTGGTCTAATCATGTGGTCCCTTCCCTGACTGAACCCCTTGCAGGGCCCCATGCCACACAGCAATGCTGCGTCTGTTGCAGAGGCAGATGCCACACAGCAATGCTGGGGTCCATTGCAGAGGCAGACACCTTTGGCTCCTGCTGTGTCGGAAGCAGGTGTGCATTAGTCAAGGCGGCCTCAGTGGTCCTGGATAGTGGGGCCTCTGCAGTGAGAAGAGCAGAGCCCTCTTGGGCCCAGGGGTGTAGGAGTCACTCTTCCTGATCTGCTCCCAAATGCAGGTGCATCTGGTTCCATTTGGAGCCAGTGAGCCGGCTGATGGTGGCTGTCTGGGGCTCCTGGGGCTGAGCAGCCAGGCTAAGCTTAGCCCACAGGCACTTCCCAGAAGCTGGTGGCACTGTCACAGTATTGGCTGGATGCTGAGGAGTTGGCAGGATACAGTGCAGGAACAGCAAATAGGTTTTATCTGGGTGTCAAGTTGAAACAATTGGTACCAGCTGCCACGAGGG
The DNA here is from genome assembly GCF_003255815.1 of Theropithecus gelada. Taxonomy (NCBI): domain Eukaryota; kingdom Metazoa; phylum Chordata; class Mammalia; order Primates; family Cercopithecidae; genus Theropithecus; species Theropithecus gelada. Next base: position 20,240,050 of record NC_037668.1, on the reverse strand, counting down.
CTGTGTTGAGAAGGATTCTGAGGTGTTGTCTGAGCTCAGTGGGAAGAGTGCCCTGATTGATTCACGAGGTCTATCCTGGGCAGGAGAAATGGAAGAGTGGCAAGGGGTTTGCCATCCCTGGTGTAGTGGAAAAAATACAGAGAGCCTAGATTTGATCTTAAGTGAGTGGCCCCAGTTTTTTCTCTCTCTCTCTCTTTTTTTTTTTTTTTTTTTTTGAGACAGGGTCTGGCTGTGTTGCCCAGGCTGGAGTGCCATGGCACAATTTCAGTTCATTGCAACCTCCACCTCCTGGGCTTAAGCCATCCTCCCACCTCAGCCTCCTAAGTAGCTGGGACTACAGGCGCCTGCCACCACGCCCAGCTAATTTTTGTGTTTTTAGTAGAGGCGGGGTTTCACTATGTTGGTCAGGCTGGTCTTGAACCCCTAACCTCAGGTGATCCATCTGCCTCGGCCTCCCAAAGTGCTGAGATTATAGGCACGAGCCACTGGAACTGGCCCCCAGTTTCATTTCTAACATGAGGGTAAAAATATTGCCCTTCCAACCTGATAGGCTTATGGTGGGCGCTGAGTAAGATAGCAGAGCGAAAGCCCTTTATATAATATAAAAAAGCGATAGAAATCCAGAGTGGGAGTTTTGTTGTAACTGAGTCTCCCAGGAACCTGGAGTGACTTCCCAGTAATAATGTCTGCCCCACTGGGGACCACTCCATGGTCTGAGTGCCTGAGAGGTTGACAGGACGTGTGACTGGCGCAGTGCCTGGCACCCAGGCCTTTGATACACTCTTGGCCAAGTGTCAACGAAGTGTTTGGTCATGTTTCCAAATCTAAGTCACTTCATTTCTGTCTGACTCTCTCCCTGGCTTAAGATTTAGAGACTGTTTTTGTGTCTAATGAAAGAAGGACAGAAAATCTCTCTCTAGAACCTTGTCTCTTACTCTCCATTAAAGGTAGCAAAATTGCTTTATAAAGTCTAAAAGCCTGACAAGAACGAGTACTAATAATGCATGAATTATGCAAATCTGTGTAGTCACTTGATTTGCATAATGGAGGGGCTGGAGGAGGGTTGGGGAGGGGAAGGAGTGAGGGTGAGGGCGTCTGCCCAGATCTGTGTGTAACAGGGGACATTCATTTGCTCCCCCAGGAGGAGTCCCCTTCTGCAAGCCCCCGCTGGTCCCGAGGGTGTGTTCTTTGGCCTTCCCCTGCTGACCTGGTGTCTGCCTTTTGTGGCCTGGCTGTGCAGCCGCCCCTCCTACTTGCGGACAGTCATCGAGGCAGGGGCACGGCGCCCTGTGCTGGACTTTCATGTAGAACTGGCTTCATTAAATCTCACAGCCGTCCCTCCATGTACAGACAGCCTTCCCTGAAAGTCCCCTGGGTCATTATTTCTCCAAACGTCTGTCTTGCTGAGGCATTGGACTTCGTTAAGTGCCGTCTGGAATTGTAACTATTGCCAAGTGCCTGTTTCTCGGGTTCTGTGGGAAGCGAGGGTGAGAAGGTGTCTCCAGGAGAGAACTCCCCACCTGCCCCGCCTGGTTTCTCTCTGGGCATTTCTCACTGTTGCTTTGAAAGGTTTCAGCCTCTGCTGTAAGGGGCCTCCTGCTTTTCTCTCCCAGCCTCCTTGCATACTTGCTAATCTTGGGACTTTAGATTTGATGAGGGGCCAGGCGCAGTGGCTCACACCTGTAATCCCTGCACTTGGGGAGGCTGAGGTGGGAGAATTGCTTGAGGACAGGACAACATAGCAAGACCCCATCTCTATTTAAAAAAAAAAAGATTTGATGAGGGCTGAGCTTGGGACTGAGGATACTTGAGGCTTGAGCTCAGTGGGTGCTGCCTGAAAGCCTAGGGATGTGGGGGCTCAGGCTGAAGGGGTGCTGGGAACCGGCTGTGGAGAGTCAGGCAGCTGACTTTTTTGTCTAGAACCTGGATGGGGCAGCTTCTTGTTCTGAGGAGGGGAACTATTCTGCAGGGTGGATGGATGCAAGGAGCCATCCCTGATTGCGGGGTGGGAGGGACAGGGACCATATCTAGCTCCTGGAGAGGCCAAGCAGACTGTCAAGGCTACAAACAGGGTGGGGTTCACCTTATTTCAACATACTTCTTCAGCACCTAGGTCTATGGGCTGGGCTTGTGCTAGGCCCTAGGTGTCACAGAGATATAAAGGCACTCATAGCTGTCATTTATTGAGCTCCTATTATAAGTGTCAGGTCCTTCGCTAAGCCACTTATTTACACGTGTCATCTCATATAATGTGTATGACAACTTTATGAGGTCACTACTCTTACTGCCCCATTTTATAGACGAGTAAGTTGAGGGTTGGTCACACGACCAGGAAGTGGCAAAGTGGGGCTCTAAGTGAGGTCTTTGGACTCCAAAGCCCCTTCTCCAGACTGTGATGCTTTGCTGCCTCTGTTGAGTCAAACTGGACTCTTCCCTTGAGGCCCTGATGGTAACAGCAGTGTAAACAGATGGTGAGCACAGTGTAGTGTAATATATGCAAGAGGAGAGGTTGGAACCAGGCACAGAAGTAGCACCGAGCATTTAATTGTGTCAGGGAGGGCGGGGAAAGCTCACAGGGGAGGTGTGGGGTCCCTGAATGAGCCACAGGAGGGAAACCAGATTCTGTCTGGCACTTGGGGAAGCAGCCAGTGGAGGCTGCAGGTCAGTGGGCTGGGGTGAGGGGTAGGGACTTTAAATCCCAGATGCTTATAGCCCCCTTCTGCCCCACTTTTGGGGTGCGACCAGGTGATGTGGAGCTCAGGAGGTCATGGCTGGGATGTGCAGGAAGGTCAAGTGTGGGGTGTTGCCCTGGGGCCCCTCTCCTCGGCCCGTATGTTCAACAGGTGCACTGGGCTCCTTGTCTTGGCCAGACAGCTCTGAGAGCCGGGGCTCTGGGGGTGCCTGAACAGTGTGTGGACCCTGCCTGCCTGCAATGAGGCCACAGCTGTTCCCACACCTGTACCTGCTCAGCCCCCCCATCATCACTGTGGAGGCCAGGGTGGGAGGGCCCTCTGGACCATGTAGTCCCACCCCATTGCAGCACAGAGAGGGGATCTGAGACCCAGAGACTGGAAGTGATTTGCTGCAAGTCACACAGCAAGAAGTGGGTCAATCACCAGGCTTCTGGTTTGGAGCACTCCCGGGGGTCTCCTCTCACCCCTCACCCTGGGCTCTGCCCTCTCCAGGTTCTGTGTGCCATCCTCACCACCTCTGCCGTGCCCTCACTCACCCACGTGGCTACACTCTCACTCGTGTTTCTCTCACACCTGGCCATCCTCTTAGGCCAGGCCAAGGCTTCGCTCTGGAGAGAAATTAAATGGCGTTGTCAGATGAGGAAGGAACAGAGCCTGCCAATCCCATGACCTCCCAACAGGCCCTCCGCACACACTCAGCCCACTCTCTCCAGCCCCGCACAGGCCCTTCGGCTGGCACATCTCTTCCTTACTCCTGCTAGCAAGCAAAGATGCCTGCAGGTGCTCTCATTTGGGGATGGGGATGTAGTAGGGAGATAGTACCTGGTAGATAGAGCTGAACAACTTTATGCAGAAAGTTTGGAGTGAGGAGGGGCTCCATGATGGAATACCAGGCGTGAACCAGAAGCCTAATTCTATTGCTTAGAAGCTGTGTGGCTTTAGGCAAGTGACTTAACCCCTCTGAGTTTCAATCTGCTTATTAATAAAACAGGTATGAATAGTGCCTTGCTCAGCGGTCCCCAAACTTGGCTACATTTTTGGAATCTCTTGGGGATTTTTTAAAAATGCTGATGCCTGGCTCCCAGCTTCTGACCTGATGTCACCGCCCTGAGGGCAACCTGTGTGTGGGGATTTTAAAAAGCTCCCTGGGTGATGCTAATGTGCAGCAAGGTTTGGGAACCACTGTCCCAGGGTTTGTTGGGGGTTAAAGGAAGAATGCAGACACGTGGAGAGCACTCACTAATGGAGGCGATTATTTCAGTGTTCATCTCCCTGCCTCTCATTCCATTTAATGGGTCTGCAGGACTGAGGTTTTCATATTTGTACCACAGTGGGTTTGCCCTGAGTGCTGACCCTGAGGGGGCTGTCGGCGGCCTGTCTTTACCCTGAAAAGCCCCTCCCTTGCCCCCTCACCATCTCTGCGGCCCTAGGGCAGGCCTCAGTCTGTCTTACAGGCCCCAGGGTCCTGATTAGGCTGGGCTTGACCCCGCAGGGTCAGGCCGCCGCCTGGTCTCCACCTGGTGCCTCTGGGAATGGAAATGCTGGTTCCCACAAAGGCTTCTGGGAGACAGAGGCCTAAGATGCCTGGGTGCGGTGCACACACTCAGTCTGGATTCAGTGGCCTGACCGGGGGGATCTGGGGAGGGTGTTGGTGGGGGCAGAGGCGTGGGAGAGGCTGCTTCTTTGAAGCTCTCCACTCTGCTCCTTGATACTGTCTGAGGCCCTGCAAACCTGAGCAGAGTCTGTGAGGGAAGACACATTTCCCCAGATTCCTCAGCTGTCCTGACAGGAAGTTGTGCATCACTGGGCTGACAGGAAGGAAATGGCTCTGCTGTTTGGAAAGAAATAGAGAATTCTGACTGGGGCTGAGGGAAAAGGTGTCTGCTTGGAGAAGCCGTTTTGTCCCGATATGAGGACTCTCTGTCTCCGCAGGCAGTTGCTCCCTGTTTATTTTCCTTTGAATGACAAGGATTGGCTTCAGTTAATGAGGAGCGGTGAGAGGAAAGTGAGAAGGGGCCTGTGAGATTTCGGGACATGGAAGCCTTCGCAGGAAACCTGGCCCTCTGCTTGTAATCAGCACCTTTCTTTCCCAGCTCCCTGCTTCGGGGACTGTAAGGTGACAAAGGATTTTGTGATCTCACACACCGCTTTTTCCTCCATCCACCAACCATACCTTTGCAAATGCCTTTGATTTCTATTTCTTTTTACCACCCCAAAAACACAGTGGATCTTTTAATAGCACAAGGCCTTTTGAATCTCTAACCAATCAGTCTCCAAATCCTATCCAAAGTGCACTTAGAATAGACATTTTTAATAAAATATATTGCTTTTAAGCCAGTGTAAACCTGTGAAATTTGTACATTTCTTTTAGAGCATCTCTACAAATTTTACAATATTGAAATCACCACCCAGTGACCTTTTAGGAAATACTAGATAAATTGCAAGAGACAAATAGACAAACCAAATGGAGTAAGTACAATTTCCAGTGCGTTTCCTGCTAGGTTCCCAGGCTGAGTCTTAGAAATCCCTGACTCCCTGTGCCCCTCCCCTCAGCTCTGTGACCTAGCCCCTGCCCTGCAGGCGTCTCTGCCCACCCTGCCCCTGGCAAGGAGCTAGTAGCTGGGGTGTCCTCCGAGAGCCATTTGGAGCTCTGAGAAGCAGCTCTGCTCTGTGCTCCATCATTCAAAACACTTCCACCAGTGGCCAGGGCCCCCAGAAGGGCTCTTGGGGGTGACTGAGGACTGCTTTGGAAAGGCTCAGATGCTCTGTGGCTGAGTCTGCCCCAGGCAAGTGGCAGAGGGTCCTCAGCCTTGTCGAGTGAGAGCTGAGTGGGGGTCTGAGTCCAGCAACCTTCCCTGTGGAGCACTCTCTGTGCCCGGGCCAAACCTTTGTCAGCCAGGTGTGGATTACCCACTTTGTGGATTGCCTGTGGTGTCTTTTTCAAACCCAGGTCATGTTCATCCCTGCTGCTGTGTCATTGTGTGGGGACCTTTCCTCCCTACCAGCTGGTGGTGCTCAGGGGATGTAAACCACGTTTCATACCTTGTTTGTGTTTTGTACAGGGAAACAGAATTTGGAAGACAGATGCTCTCTAAAATCACATTACCAGAGCCCCTAGAGGGTCTCCTGGAGGCTCAGTGCTCCTTTGGGCTATGGGATCTGTTCCCCTTCCGGTGTGGGTACCCAGAGCCTTGGAGCAGTGATGGGGGTGAAGGGGGCACAACAGCGCCCTGCTTCCTGAGGTCTGAGGATTGCAGGTCACTTGAAGGTGGTGGGCACGTGGTTATGCACTCATTTCATGGATAAGTGAACTCAGTCACCAGCTCAGCTGCTTTGCCTTCACTACACAGCGACCTGTATCAGCACCACAACTGGAGTGTTACTTGGGTCCCCTGTATCTCAGTTGCTGTTTCTCCCATGGAGTGACCCGACCGCCCTCCAACATGGGGAGGGAGGGAGAGCAGAGGGCAGATCAGTGGTTCGAGATGTCCTGAGTGGCACTGGCCTTTCTGTGCGTAAAGTAGCTTCAGGAGAAACAAGGTACCATCAAAGCTGCCTGGGCTTCATTCACTCCTTAATTTGATAATTAATTCCACAAACATTAATGGAGTTTTTCTCACATTCCAGGCACTATGCAAGGTGCTGGGGGTGGGGCAGAAACAGAAAGATGACACAGACTTGGTTCCCACACTCAAAGAGCTCACAACCTGGTAAGCAGATGCTTAGTGCACTTAGAATTATCTCCCGAAGAGGACTGAAGGGACAGGGTGGAGGAAGTGCAGAGGCGGAGACAGCTCTGGAGGGAAGGGTGGTGGGAGTGGTGAGAGTGGAGCTGGTCCTGAAGGTTGACTGGGAACAGGAAAGGCTAAGGGGGAGGTCGTTCCTGGCACAGCAAGCACATAGAAAGGTTGAGGAAAGCGAAAGCTTAGTGCATTTTGACGGAGTGTGAGCAACTTGGTATGGCTGGAGTTTATGGTGTGAGTATGAGATATGGGGCTATAGAGGCAGGCAGGGGTCAGATCATGCCTTGCTTAGGGGGTCTGCCTTCATTGCAGAGGCTGTGGGGAGCCGCAGAAGGGATTTAAGGAGTGGGATGGCACGATTTGTGTCTTAAATTACTTGCTATGGAATCTACATGGGATAGCAGAAGGAGCCCCGGAACAGGGGAAGGAGCTGGGCTCTAGCTCTAGGTTCTAGATCTGGATCTAGCAGATGGGTGACTTTGGCCAAGTTGAGGCCTCAGTGTCCTGGCCTGTAAGATGTGAAGACTCTAAGGTCTGTCTTAGCCCTGACGTTCTCCACACCCGTGGCCACATTCCTGTTTGGCCCCCACACTCTCTATTCCGTACTTGTCCATCCACCTCTGGCCGCCTGATCCCTGTCACCTGGCTGTCCCACCGTGGTCAGCAGTTGGTGGCAGCTGGAGGGAGAGGGGCAAGTCCTCCAGGAAGCATGTGCACTCCTGCCTCGTACACAGCCTGCCTGGCCTCTCCTCTTCCAGTCCTGCAAGAGCGCCTTCCTCGCCTCTGACCTCAGCACACCTGGCTCCCCGCAGCACACAGCCCTGGCTGGGCCCTGCTGTGTCTCTTCAGTGAGACAGTTCACCCCCTTGGGCCAAAATCCCCATCCACCTGGCCCCCACATGACAAGAGGCAGCTGCTTCGGGGTTGCCACCTGGTAGCCCGTGACATCTGTGAGATGTCTGTGCATTTGGCCGGCACGAGCTTTTTCCTTTGCTCTGACCCAAGCTTCGATAGCTCAGCGTGTCATCATCGGCAGTGGATGCCTGGGAGCCCCAGACTGGCTCTTCCTGCCCAGGGACCCCCAGAGCCACTTCTGCAGGACGCCTTGAAACAGCTGTGGGTGGAAAGCCAGGCTTTCCCCCATAAGCATCACTTGTTCTGCCACCTTCCCAGCTTCTGTGCTCCCGGGTCCACAGCTCCTCCAGGGTGAGGAACTGGGAGGAGGGGTTGGCTGGGTTGGCTGTTTTCCTAGGTCTTGGATCACAGCTGTTACATGTGAAGGCTTAAATAGGCCGGGCGCAGTGGCTCACGCCTGTAATACCAGCATTTGGGAGGCTGAGGCAGGCAGATCACGAGGTCAGGAGATTGAGACCATCCTGGCCAATATGGTCAAACTCTGTCTCTACTAAAATACAAAAAACAAAAACAAACAAACAAAAAACACTAGCTGGGCATGGTGGTGGGCGTGTGCCTGTAGTCCCAGCTACTCAGGGGGCTGAGGCAGGGGAATCGCTTGAACCTGGGTGGCGGAGGTTGCAGTGAGCCGAGATCATGCCACTGTACTCCAGCTTAGCAACAGAGCAAGACTGTCTCAAAAAAAGAAAAAAAAAAAGGGGGTCTTAAATAATGGGTTCTAAGCAAATAAGTATCTGTTTAGTCAGTGGAACGAGGAAATGAAAATTGATGGAGTTCTCCCCGCCGTTGGAAGTGTCGTTCCCCACCTGGGTGATGGGGCCTGCAGGGAAGTGGTTTTGCGTGATTCTCCTCTTCTTGGGAATAGGCCATGGGGTAGCATCCCTTCATTCACTCAGCAAGTATTTATTGAGTGCCTACTGTGTGACAAGTCCTGTGTGAGGTGATGGAGCAGAGAGACAGAAAGGACCCAGACTGTGCCATGAAGCAGCCCCGAGTCTGGAGAGGGGCCACTCAGAGGGAGCCCAGCGGCGGCAGCTCTCGGGCTCCAGCCGAGTTTCCTTCAGACCTAGCCCTTTCAGCTGACAATCTTAAAGCCTGGTCCTGGAAAACAGGAATAGTGCAAGAGGGATGAAATGTGGGTGAGGAGAGTGAGACGAGGGTGGAGGTAAGAAAGAGGGATGGAACAAAAGATGCAGCAAACTTTCCTGTGAGAAAGTTTGTGTGAGACTCTAGAAAGCGCCCCAGTTCCCAGCTGAGACTCCCAGCCACAGTCAGCAAGAACCCACAGGAGGGGAGGCCTGTGTCCCCGCTCAGCTCTGCCCTGGCAAGCGGGGTTGGAGACAGGGCATTCCCTGTGGGGTCTCAGTCTCTCCATCTGTAAAATGAGGCTCTGGACTAGGGGAGTTCAGAGATCTGTTTAGAACTAATATTCTGTAACCGGTGCAGGGCAAAACAGATGAGGGCAGGAGACCAAATTAAGGCCAGTCGAGTACCAGATGGGGTGTTCCTCCGGCTCCTCCTATCACAACAGCCAGACGGACCCAGGGGTACTGTGGGAGTCCTACCATCTCCTCGCTTGTACGAGGTACCTTCTGGCTGCTCTTCTGGCTGCTCAACACTCAAAGAAGGAAGGTACTGGGTGTCCTTGTTTGCATATTTTTCTGGCGTGGACACATTCTTCTTGGAGTCTCTTGACAGTAGGGCCACTTGAAACGCCCAAGGTAAGGGCTGCTCTGCCTGGCAGACATGCGTCGGGTGCCTTTGGCTCCTCCTTGGCAAGTCTGCCTCCAGATGCCTTCAGATCCTGTCCCTGTGCCTGGCCATGGGGCTGTCTGACCACTGATGCCAGAGGGTCACATTCTTCTTTTTCTTTTTTTGAGACGGCGTCTCGCTCTGTCGCCCAGGAGTGCAGTGGCGCGATCTCGGCTCACTGCAAGCTCCGCCTCCCGGGTTTACACCATTCTCCCGCCTCAGCCTCCCGAGTAGCTGGGACTACAGGCGCCCGCCACCACGCCCGGCTAATTTTTTGTATTTTTTTAGTAGAGACAGGGTTTCACCATGTTAGCCAGGATGGTCTTGATCTCCTGACCTTGTGATCTGCCCATCTTGGCCTCCCAAAGTGCTGGGATTACAGGCTTGAGCCACCGCGCCCGGCCGCCAGAGGGTCACATTCTAAAGAGCTCTCATGCAGGTCACACTCATCAGTCTATACTGGAAATGTTTTGGCAACCCCGCGTTAGAAGAGTGGGGTTTCCCCAACTGTATGGCTTTGGGTAATTGCTTAAATCCTCCGAGCCTTAGTTTTTCCATCTGTGGGTTAGGAGTGGCTCTCTCTACCTCCCAGCATCAAATAGGAAACTGTGCAAGAAAATGCTTTGTAAAACAGGAAAGCCCTAAACTGACATCCAGGACACAGTGTCTCAGTAGCAAATATCTTCTGATATTCAGCCTTCTCCATGGTTACAGCCTCCTCTGTGCTGAGAGATTCCAGTCACCAAGGGTTAAAGCAAGTTAGGCACATGGCCGTGATTGTCCATAATTGATGAAATAAACCTTAAAGGAGTGACATATAATTAATTGCAATTAATCCAGGCACTGTGACACCACCTTGCTAAAAATAGTGTCTACTAATAATTGCTTTGATCTAACAGAATGATGCCTGCCCATGAGCCTGGCAAAGTGTCTGCTGATGGAGACCCTGCACCCCACCCTCCTGCTACACAGAGTGGGTGCGGAAGCTGGAGGCATGAGGGCAGAGGGTGGGAAGGGGGCCCCAATTCTCTCAGACCCTGTGGCAGCAAATGCTACATATATGGGGTGATCATATGATTCATTGTCTAAACTGGGACACTTTCGAGATTATTATATTAACGATTACGATTCATAGTAATAATTATGCCAGATAACAGGCATACACTGGACTCTCCTGGTTAAACCCGAATGTATCGCCACCCTATGCATAGGCTGTTTTAAGCCCATGGGAACCCTCGACTGGGAGAGTGTTTTCACGTTCATTATCTGCTCTTCCTCACAACAACCCTGGAAGGAAGAAAGGATTTTTAGTCTCATTGAATAGATGTTTTTTTTTTTTTTTTTTTTTTTTTTTTTGAGACGGAGTCTCGCTTTGTCGCCCAGGCTGGAGTGCAGTGGTCGGATCTCAGCTCACTGCAAGCTCCGCCTCCCGGGTTTTACGCCATTCTCCTTTCTCAGCCTCCCGAGTAGCTGGGACTACAGGCACCCGCCACCTTGCCCGGCTAGTTTTTTGTATTTTTTAGTAGAGGCGGGGTTTCACCGTGTTCGCCAGGATGGTCTCGATCTCCTGACCTCGTGATCCGCCCGTCTCGGCCTCCCAAAGTGCTGGGATTACAGGCTTGAGCCACCGCGCCCGGCCTGAATAGATGTTAAAGATGGTGATGGTGTCAAATGGTCCAGCTCTAGTCTTTGGCCTGGTTTCCTTGGTGGCTGACCCCATGCAGGTAGAGGACAGCTGGTCAGGTCTGGGAGTTCTGTGGATGTGGAAACAAGTGCAGCTCAGGGGCAAAGAAGTAGCAGATCTGGCTTCAGTGGAGCAGGAACAAGCAACCTCCTCCATGAAGAGCTCAGGGCATAGGTCTCAGCGGGGACTGTGCCTCGGTCCTCACCGATCCTGGGCTTGGAATCACAAGCTGTGTGTTTCAAGTCTGGCTCTCACACTTCCAGCTGCGTGATCTTGGCAAATTGTATAATCATTCCATGCCTCAGTTTCTCATTTGTCAAGTGAGGACAGTTCCTTCCTGTGAGGATTAAATGAGAGCTTATGTGAAGAAGGATGGGCAGACTCAGAGCCTGTCATATAACAGGTACTCAGTAAGTCCTCGTAGAGTTTGAATCTGAGGAGAGTCCCCAGAGGCAACACCTATAGGGGAACCATGGAGATCCTTCTGCCTTGAAATGGCTCTAACTTGAACCAATTAGGGTGGAATGAGCTCCTGCCTTGAGATGGGGCTGCCTCGCATTCTTGGAGAAAGAAATGGAGGAAATAAATACATGGAGGAACTGGGAGATTCCCTGACCCCCCTAGACCATGGATAGTGTACTTGTTAGACTCTACTGCATGCCCCATGATAGGCAGGACCAGCACCCAAGGAGTCTTTGCATTTTGCAGTTTCCTTGAAGCCCTGTACAGGCCGGTGGCCCACGTTGGTGTGTGGCTTCCAGCCTTCCTCCAGGCTCTCAGGCTCTCAGATGAGCATGCTTGGACATGGGCAGGCAGCAGGGCTCGTGTGGTGCCCCGTTGCTGGAATTCATGGCACCTCAAAGTAAAAGGTAGGCAGGTCGGCAACAGTTTGGTGCCAGAGAGCTAATTAGAGAGAGAGAAAGAATTATAAAAGTACCATGTTTGGTCTATTAATAGCCTGTGTTTGGTCTCCACCACTTCTATCAACATCGTCCATCACATCCAAACAATTGAAAAACCTGTGCCAAATGGTTAGGAAACTCGCGGCTGTGCTGTTTCTAAAAAACAGCATTTCTACTTCTTATGCCACACTGAGATGCCAATAGTTCCATGCCAACTGGTTATTTTTCCAGACCATTTCCCTTTATTTATGTTTAAGCTTTTGTATTGTTAAGCCAAAAGAAGATAGAGAACCTGGAGTAGGTAACTGTTATTTCTCCCAATTTGTCCTTGAATGAGGCATGGAGGAAACGTTCACTCCCCAAACCTGAATTGAGGAGCTGCGGAGGGGTGGAGAGAGGACTGAGACAGGGGCCCGTCCCTTTCAGACAGTGTTCAAGCTGGTAGATGGGCAGAGTGAGGATGTGGCAGAACACCAGCCCCACCCTTGGAAGGCTTAGGGCATTATCAGCCCTTTCTGTTACTGGTGTGTGGCCTTGGGTCGTCCAGAGCCCCTCTCCCGGCCTTAATTTGCTTGCCTGTAGGATCGGGGAGTGAGACTTGATGGCTTAGAAGGCCTCTTCCAGCTAAGTCGAGTGTTGGGTGGAGGACTCACTGTCTCACGTTTGTTGGCAAGGCTGTAGGTGTGGAAGTGGAAGGAAGGTGATGCTGCCCTCAGAGTGCTGGCAACTCCAGGAAGCCTGGAAGCATGGCTGGGAAACACGGACGCGGCTGTTCTTTATCTGGGAAACTCCAGAACAGCCTCCAGAGATGTCTGTGGAGCCTGCAGGCGGTTGTTTTTCTCACCATATGTGATTTCTGGGTGTCTTAAAAATTTTCGTTTGGCCCAAACATTGTCGGGGTTGGGGGATGATTTTGCCCAGTGTGGGGATGGAAATGGGTTTTTGCCTCTGAGCTTCAGGTGGGGAGTGGTGGTTTTCTCCATTTTGGAATTCTCTGACGAAGTTGGAAGGTTCAGCTGGGGCCCTAATGTTGCAGCAGCCTCTGGTGCAGACAGAGGCAAGGGCTGGAGGGAGGAAAGGGCTAATTGGAGGGGTGATAAGGCTGAGAGACCCAGGGTGGGGAGTCATCTGTAGGCCTTGCTTTGTGTCTTTAAAACCCACATACTTCTCTGTGGCTATCAGGTGATGTAAATCAACATCATTTCAACTTACAGCTACCTGAAGTGAATGTACCAGTTCCTTGTAACTAGCTGACCACAGCTCCTGCAGAGAATCTGGGAATCTGTTGTGCGTCTGGTCAGCGATGGCTGGGTCAGGATCGGTAAAGGGAAGCCCAGGCCTGGGACAAGCCCAGCTAGGCTGGTTTGGTTCTAGTGAGCAACCCAGTCTAGCAGGGAGCACACAGCTTTCTGCTGAGCAAAGTGATTTCCTGCTGTTTTATTCATTTGGGGGCCAGATAGGTTTTATTAAGAGAAAACAAAACTACTTCAAAGCAAGCCATCCAGAAAGCACATTTATTTGTTTCAAATATTCTAGAACATTTAAGAAAATGGGGTTCCTGCAATCTGGATGAAATAGGGGGGCCAGATCCTTGGCAGGTGGAGCAGTAAATATTTGCTAGGTGAACCCCTCATGGTGACAGCAAATTAAGCAGCGTTCCGGGAGGCTCTGGGAGGGTGAATCAAGGTTAGGTGTTTCACTGTAACTCTGTACACCGCAGATGCCAGGACAGATTTGGGTGCTGGGACTAGGGACCTTCAGTGTGCTATGCAGTTCTCCTGAGATAAAGGTATGGTGTCAGAACCTTCAGAACCTGATGCACAGTGGCAGGTACGCATTCATCAAAGCCGGAGGAGGCTGTAGGGACTTCCTGACACCACAAGAGTAATGTAATTGCTAACTGGCCAAGAGCACTCACATTCCACAAGCAGTGGAGGCTAAAAGCTAATCAGGACCCCATTTTTTATTGGAGAAGGAAACAGTGACTAGGTGACAGGCTTGGAAGTGACTTCCAGGATAGGGATACAGGCTTTTGGAGAACAGATGAATTCAGGGACTGGTTGTTATATTTCCATTAGTAGGAAAAGCAGGGTGGGCCTGGCTGCCTGCTCCTGTGAGCATAGGGCGGCAGTCCCAACACCTGGGTTCTAAAGTTTTCTCCAACACAGGATGCTGTATGATGGGGGCAAGGCAGCCTCAGTGTCCTCGTGGAGAATGAGGGTTGGGGAACTAGCGGATCTCCTGGTGTTCTGTACGTTAATGAGTGTGTGTCCCAGCGAGAGGCTCACTTGTCAAAGACATTGACATATACGTCATGATGCTAAAGTCAGAGCAGGACTTCACAGAGGCATTTGTTTCACTGGGACCAAGCACTGCAGGCAGATCTTTGAAAAAGAGCCATCCAGAATAGAGTCTCTCCAGGGGTACAATGAGAGGAAGTGAGTTTCCAGACCCTGGAGATAATCAAGCAGAGACTGGATGGCCATGTGCCAGGAATCTTAGAGAAGAGACTCATGGGGTACTGAACTAGATGGCTTCTAAGCTCCGTTGCTTGGGGAGCTTGGAAGGGCTATGATGGCAACCCCAGCCTCCTGGCTTCTTTCTTTCTGCCCCAGAGCAGCAATTCTCATTTCTGGCCCGCACATTAGATTCACTGAGATCTTTTTTTAAAAGTTAGTGCCGAGACCTCACTTGCAGAGATTCCGATTTAATTGCTCTGGGGTAGTGCCAAGCCCCTCAGTTCCACAAGGACCTGGGCTATTGGTGCTTCATGGGCTTCCATCCCACCTCCATCCTCCCTGTAGGGGCGGGGAGTTACAAACCCTTCTGCTCCCATTCTGCCTCTGTATGGAGCTCGAAGGTTTAAATCTGTATTTACCATTCCATATTCATTTACCCAACAAACATTTGTTAAGTACTTGCTTTGTGTCTGTAAGAATCCTAGGTGGGCCAGCTTTTGGCTACCTTAGGAGCAGCAAAGACCAAACTGCCTTTAAAAAGGCCTCATCATGTATGTTTCCACCTCCCGCACGCAGCACAGTGCCTGGCACATGGAAACATGTAATAAAAAAGTTTGATTGAATCATGTGGAATCTTTGCCAATATTGTAAGTGGGGCAGGAAAATAAATTATAAGCAAGCATGCAGTAGAGAATTCATGATATGCCAGTTCCCCTCTGCCCAGACCTTATAAAGGAAACTGTCTCCTTAATTGGAATTATGTTTGTGGCCTGAAGGGGGTGACTCGTCTGACTTGATATTTTGGGAGCGTGGTCTCCTAAATAACCTTTTTCTGCCTTCCTTGGGGCATCGCACAGTGGGAGAGCCAGGGCCTGGGGAGGATCATTTTCTCTTAATTGGTGTCCTGGTCGTCACGCTGGCTTCACTAAACATGAGCAGGCCACCCTCTGCTGAGACCTGAATGCCCTTGTTATTAACTGCATGATGTCCCTCAGACATCAGGTTCCATCTCTTTCTGGGAGTGACAATTTAGAGGTCCAGGGACATGCCCCAGGGGCAACTTGACTTTATGAGTTTTGTGTCGAGACCACTGGCTTCCTTCACTCCACAAGTCTTATCTGCCTAGTGTCCCCGTGGCCAGGCCCAGTCTGCAGAGACGGTGCAGACCCCAAGCCCTGACCTCAGTCTGTTCACTGTCTATCACACCACTAAAGCCACACCACTGGGGGCTTCTTCAGAGAGCAGGTGGGACTGGTGAGGGCAGGGCCTGCAGGGGTGATGTTCCGGCAATTGCCATCCTGTCTTCGTGAGGTTCCCTCTGGGTCAGTGGTGAGAGCACAGGTTTGAATCTGGCCCCCACCTCTTCCTCATCCCGGGACGGTGGGAATGTGACCCTTTCCAGGCTTCAGATCCCTCATCTCTAGAATGGGGCCGTGGGTTGTTCTGAGGACCTAACGAAGTTAGCACAGTGCCTGGCCTGTGGTAAGTGAATAATAAATGTGAGCTGTTACTTTCATCACCTCTCTTTAGTTCTGATGAATTTGGAAGTTCAGGATGGAAGTGTCTATCTGCTTGACATATCTCAAAAATTTTGCTCCCTTCATTCAAATATTCAACGTTCAACTAATATTTATTGACTTACTATGTGCCAGTGTTCTAGGCATGGGGCTGTAGGAGTGAACAAATGCAATGTAAAAATTCCCCGCCCTCTGGGCTGACATTCTGGTGGGGCTGAGAGAACAACATCCATGGGAAAATGGGGTCAGATGGTGAAAGGTGCTCTGGTCACCCCAGCTGGGCAGTGCTGACGGGGGCACCAGGCATGGCCAGCCTCAGGGAGGGTGTGGGGCCCAGGGCAGACTAGCGGGGTTCCTGGTGCTGAGGTTACCCTGTGTAGCATTAAAGCAGGTAATGGCTCCCAGCTTCGATGGTGGGTATATGGACCCCGTTCAGGGATGGGGGCTGAGGAGGGCACAGGAGGACTGAGGACAGGGCTCCGAGGAGCCACCTGCTCTCGGGTCTGGGTCAGACCCCACTTCCTGATGCGGGTCAGCTGGCTCATGATGCCTGGTCGGCTCCTGGGACTGAGAGGAGAGTGTGGATGGTCTCATCTCAGCTTTCTACCCACTGGGGATCCACCTCAAGCATCCCCTGGCTGTGGGGTTCGGGCGTGGGCCCAGAACAGAAGCTTCATGTAAGAAGGTGACGGGGCTGGAGAAAAGGTGGCAGTGAGGTTTAGCCCCATCTCCAGCCCCTGGGACCTGTGGTAAAGACGTCCTCACCCACATAGTGGGCTCAGGCAGGCAGGAAAGTTTCCTGGAGCTTGGCAACTAGTATCCATGCTTGAGCTCTGCCGTGGAGAGCGCTGGTCACTTGAGCACAAAGGAACCACTTGTAGGTCTTCTCCCTCAGTCCGGGCTTCCTGCCCATTCCTGGCTGTCCTAGCCTGATGTGTCCTCCAGGGTCCCCTGACCTGACCCTTGGCCCATCTCTTCTTGACCTTGCACTGTGGGCAGGACGGAGAAGTCAGGGAGAGAGCCCAAGAGGGAGAGGATGGGATGTCAAGGTGACGGGGTGATGATTGTGCAGAGGGCAGCCCTTGGGATGAGCTCCTGGGAGCTCTTGGATGGCATTTAGGCTCAGTGGGTTGGGGTTGGAGGGGGTAGGGAATCCCTGGCATTTGGCAAGTGTCCAGCACAGTGCCTGGGCATGGTAAGTGCTCAGTGAATATATGTCGTATGAATGCACGAGTGAATGAATGTTTGGCTATGCAGATTGCAAAGGTGTCTTTCTGAAATGCCTCGGGGATATCTTTATAAATTGTTGCAGCCATAAAATGCTGATATTGGGGGTGCAGTGAGCAGCTCCAGACTGAGGATCAGCTGCATTTACCTGCACTGACATCTGCATGGCAAGAGAAGAGGTGTTTGGCTACAAGAGAATGCATGCTTCTCTTTGTGTGAAAACAGAATGAGATTTTTCATATGCATCATCTTATCTCATCCCCTAACAGCTGTGAGAAAAGTAAGGGTAGTTCTGGTTTGCAGAGAAGAAACCAGAGGCCCAGAGAGGTTAAAGGACTGATCCAATGTCACACAGCTAGTTAGTAGCAAAGACATGACTTGAACTCTGGCCTTTTGGTTTCAAATCCTATGTTATTTAGAAAGAGACAATGAACATCTTCCTTAGCCCCCATGACTAAAAATAGGAAGCTTGCCTTGTTGTGTTTGAGGAGAAGATGGTGTGAGTGGGTTTTGTGGCTGACCATTTCACACCCAGCATTTCATCATCTACAAAATGCCTAGGAAAAGAAAACTCCTGAAAAAAAAAAAAAAAAAAAGGAATGAGTGTTGGATATGTCCCTGTGACCTGTTTGTCATGGCATGTGTGCCTGGTATCTTGGTCATCAGGCTTAACTGAACTTTGGAGATGGTTCTGTCCAGGAGTCTCATTTTACTGGGGGCTGAGGCTTAGGAGAAGGAAGCAACTTGTCCAGGCCAGGCGTTTGCTACGGAGGAGGCTGAGACCCCTGCGCCCTTGGATCCATACCCTGGGCCTCTCTTCCAGAGCTCTCTTGGCTAGCAAGCATCAGGGTCTTGGCCCTTCTCCCTTCTCAGGCTGGTCAGAGGTCCAGCTGCCCTCTGGAGTCCCCAGAGTCTCCTTGCCCACTGTGACAGCATCGGCTGTCTCTCCTGGTCTCAGGTTGAACAGTCCTGGGAGGCAGAGGGTCTGAGTGACTTCATTCTGTCACTTCACTCATTAGTAACTGCAACAGGATTCTGTTAGCTGACTTCTGGTAGGAGCCAGGCTGGGAAGCCACTCTGAGAATGCTGGGAGGACCAACAGCTGCAATTTTTATTATTATTATTTTTGAGACAGAGTCTTGCTCTGTCACCCAGGCTGGAGTACAGTGGCGTGATCTCGGCTCACTGCCGAGAACTTCTATCTCCCGGGTTCAAGTCATTCTCCTGCCTCAGCCTCCTGAGAAGCTGAGACTACAGGCATGTGCCACCACGCCCAGTTAATTTTTGTATTTTTAGTAGAGATGGGGTTTCACTATGATGGCCAGGCTGGTCTTGAACTCCCGGCCTCAAGTGATCCACCTGCCTTGGCCTCCCAAAGTGTTGGACTTACAGGCGTGAGCCACCACGCCTGGGCTTGCAATTAAATTAGGGTGCTCCACCTGGAAGGAGGAGGCTGTGCTAAGACAGGAGCTGAGGATGATGGATAAGAATGAAAGATCCCGCTGGGCACGGTGGCCCAAGCCTGTAATCCCAGCACTTTGGGAGGCCAAGACTGGCGGATCATGACGTCAAGAGATCGAGACCATCCTGGCTAACATGGTGAAACCCCGTCTCTACTAAAAATACAACTGGCATGGTGGCATGTGCCTGTAATCCCAGCTACTCGGGAAGCTGAGGCAGGAGAATCGCTTGAACCCGGGAGGCGGAGGTTGTAGTGAGCCGAGATTGTACCACTGCACTCCAGCCTGGCGATGGAGCAAGATTCTGTCTCAAAAAAAAAAAAAAAAAAAAAAGAATGAAAGATCCCAAGAACTGGGCAGCATGAGATTGAGGAAGGAAGAAGGCCAGGGCTTGGTGCTGATATGGAGGGAAAGGAGCCTCAGGTCTCCCTGGAGAACAGCGACTAGTGATGCGGTCTTCCCTGCCAGCAGAAGAGGGGCTGGTTTAATTTGCATAGCATTAATTAGCAAGACTATCTAATTAGGACAACCATTACAGAACCACAGTCATAAGCCGATGTTGAATATCAATCAATTTTGGACCTCTCCATGAAATTGAAGGAAAAGTTGACCTTATTAGACAGAAAAGATTTCTAAATCAATTATTTCCCAGACTGAATGCACAAAACATAGTGATGTTAGACAGGCACATCAGACCTTAATTCAGTAAATACGAACTTCAGATGCTGTCACCTTTTCCCTTTGGGGGTTTCAGCCAGTGACAGAAATCATGAATGGACCACATGTGTGTATAAGCACACACACGCACACAGCCATACACATACACTCTTTGTGGGTAGCAGCTTGGTTGGGGAAGGAGCCTGCCCATCATTATCCGAGTTAAGCTAATATTTCATTTTGGTTCAGTGCCCCTCCAGGACTCTGTCTGTAAGCATAGCTTTCTCTTTTTTGTGATGTTCCAAACAATAAAACACATTTAGAACTTCAAAGTCTCTGGGAAGGATCTACCATAATCATTACAGTTCTGGCCTGTTTTTGGAAGCTACAAGGCAGGCCAGGAGAGCAATTTCTGTGGCTGGCTCAGAAGCTGGGGAACACAATCCATCACCCTCTGCACAGCCTCAGGGGAGGAAAGGCTGGAGCAGCTCTAAGAAGCCTCACTGCAGATATTGGAGGGCCAGCAAGGCGTGGCCGCAGGAGCAGGTGGGGTGCTGGGGCACAGGCAGGGTATGGAACCTGGAGGCAGACAGATCTGGGTGTAAAACCTGGCTTCTGCAAATCCTGGCTTTGCCATGGTGAGCCCTGCCCTTGGACAACTTACTTAACTTCTGAGAGCTTCCATTTTCTCCTCTGTGAGAGTGGGTTGATGATGCCGTCCTTGCATGGTAGGCCCCTATAGACGTGCTTTATTACAGATTATTGTCATCAGTGAGAAATCACAGATCTGTGAAGGGCTGGCTTGTGGCCTGGAGCAGAACAGGGACCACATGGATGGAGGCAGCTCTTAGGAATTCTGTTGACGTATTTTCAGTCTTTTTCTACACCAAAAAAAGCTTAAAAACGAAATAATTGGAAATAGACTACATATCGTGTTGGGATCTGAGTTTTTCACTTAATATTCTATCATCAACCATTCTCCATGTCTTCAGATATTCTCTGCAGAAGTGTTTTTTAGTGATTGCATGGTGTTCCATCACTGCCTGATCTCAAATCTACTTAACCGCTTGAACATTTGTGGGCATTTAGGAATAAATGGCTTTAAAAATGACTCTCATGAAATGAGATATAATTCCTGAGTATTCCTGTGTGTTAAGGATTGTAACTCCGTGTTGAAAAGTTCTGAGTCATGGGGCAGAAGGGTTGACCAGTTGACCACTGGATTCCCTCTGTTCTACGAGCCCCTTATTGGCCCTCAGATGGGAGTGAGTAGAGGCAATGGGTGTGGCAGGTACCCCATTCTGGGGTGTATGGCAGCCCTGTGTCACTGCTGTTCCCCAAGGAACCATATCAATTTCAAGCTTCATTGATGTTCAGGCAGCAAAGAGAAGATGCTAATTCAACATTCTACCAATAGAAAACATTCCTAGTTTAGCCAGACTTCTTTTTTTTTTTTTTTTTTTGAGACGGAGTCTCGCTGTGTCGCCCAGGCTGGAGTGCGGTGGCGCGATCTCGGCTCACTGCAAGCTCCGCCTCCCGGGTTCACGCCATTATCCCGCCTCAGCCTCCGAGTAGCTGGGACTACAGGCGCCCGCCACCTCGCCCGGCTAGTTTTTTGTATTTTTTAGTAGAGACGGGGTTTCACCGTGTTAGCCAGGATGGTCTCGATCTCCTGACCTTGTGATCCGCCCGTCTCGGCCTCCCAAAGTGCTGGGATTACAGGCTTGAGCCACCGCGCCCGGCCTAGCCAGACTTCTTTAACATGTTTTCCAGCTATTAAAAGTGGTTGGTTAATTTTTTTTATTGACTTGATGGAGAATGCAAAGAAATCTGTAAGATATTGAGAGTCCCTGTTGATCCAGCACACAGCTTGGTCATCCCGCAGATGGGGCTGGAACTGGCCAGGGAGGTTGTACTGGCCAAAACCAAGAAGCAGGTGGGAGTTGCCTGTTCATGTAAAGGTTTTGAGCTTTAGGACAAAAGGAAGAGGCTCAAAGGAGAGAGACAGCATCTGGCCCATTTCCCTTCACTGCTTCCTTTAAAATGATGGAAATAGACTTGGATTCTGATGTCAATTCATTTCTGCCAAAAGAAATAAATGAGAGGCTGAAATGTGCAACTGATCCCAAATCCTTCCCGGGGAGGTGTGAAGCTCCCAGATGGTTTCAGACCCCTTTGAAAAGAAAGTTATGGTCATTTCTGGTTGGAAAACATTGTGAGCTGTCCCCAGTTGATTCGTGCAGGGAGGTTTGTCTTACCCTAATACAGTCTGAGTGTTCCTGAATTCGCCGTTTGCTCTTTTCAGCTCCATCTGGGTCTTGTGGTTGGGTAGCGTTTCAGGCATCAGGCAGTGCTTGCGAAGATCAGAACGTTTTTGAGGGCCAGCGCTGTGTTCTGTCCTTCTCTGTGTTGACATTGGACCAGAACAGCACCAACCCTCCTTAGGCCCCCATACGTGTGTGCTGAGTAAATGATTGCAGGCTGCTCTTCACGGAACCGTGGAACATGAAGAGGCTAAAAGAAGACTTGCTTATGTGTAGATCATCTTATGTATAGCAAATAATGGAGATCTTTTCCCATAGTTGGACGACCCCATACAATGTAGAAAGTCAGAGTTAGTGAATAAGCCAGATCAGAAGCTTCTGGTGTGTATCACTGTATGTATAGAATCTAGCACACTGGTGGATATCTAGCAAGTGCCCAGCAAATGAGAAGTGGTTGAAATTGTTGTGAAAGAGTGAATGAATGAGTTACTTTATTAGTTTTCTTTATATCTCCAGTGGGCCTCAAGAAGTGTACCAATGAAATGAATGGGGAGATTTATAGACATCAGGGAGAGCGCTTTCATTCTGTTTTAGCCCACAGAAGGTGGCCGAGAGCATGGACCTGGGCACTTGGAAGTCCTGGGTTCGAGTCCCAAGCCCTCCTCTCATTCTTGTGGTAGCCATATTGGACTTACCGCCTCACTCCACAGATCTCAGCTGCCCTCACATCCGCCTCTGAAAGCTGCCTCGGACCCATCCACAGTGGCCTCCCTCCCTCGAGCTCCCCTAGCTCTACCGTAGATCTCACTCTGCCAGTTGATCATATTCTCCCTTACCTTGTTGTCTTAAGGTGTCATTTAGGTCTACTTAAATGAATGCTTCCCATGTTTCTACATTGTTTGCCACTGGAGAGTGTGCCTGAGGGCTTGTGGGCGTGCTCTGTGCTGCGAGTCAGAGGCCTTGGCCACCCACCCCTCTGGGCCTCAGCCTGTAATATCTATAAGGTAAAAGGCCGAGGGCTGTTCTGAGGAAGGATGAGAACAAATACGTGAAACTACCTTGTCAACTGTAAGGTGCCTTCCAGAAATTGGGCATCATTCTTCTAATGACCAACTCCCTGAGGACAGGGGCTGTTTCTTTTGTGGCGTGCACCACTCTGGACCAAGTGCAGGGCCGCCACACACAGTCGCTGCTTGGAAATGCTTCCTGGATCTCATCCGCTGCCTTTGCTCAGGGCTGTGTTCCCACCTTCCTTTGGAACTGGGAGCTACCTCTACTTACAGCTTTGAGATGCCCAGAGGTGCACCAAATTCCAACCCAGACACCCTGATTTGTAGAGGATGCAAAGTAAATGATAAGGGTAGTTAACACTTACTTGGCCAGGCACTGTTTTGGGCACTTTACGAAAATTAACTCCTTTATTTTCACAACAGCCCTGTGAGGTAGGCCCCAATATTATCCGCATCTGACACAGGAGGCATGCTGGTGCAGAGAGGTGGAGTGGGCGTTCTAAGGTCATGTAGCCCTAAGTGGCTGTTGTAGGACTGGGACCTAGCAGTGTGGCCGCAGAGGTCATGTTCTTAACCACACACCTCAGGTTCTCTAAGCTGCCCTGGGGCTGAAAGGCTGCGGTGGAGAACACAGGGCTCACTTCCCCCACCTAATCCCTAGCAGGAGGGACCCTCAGGGTCCTTCTCCTGCCAGGACCCCTCTCTGCTCCTGTGCTCACCCACTTCTTTCTCCAGTAGCTCCTCTGCTGTCCCTGCCTCCTCCCCTGCCCTTGGCCTAAGCCAGGAGATGAGAGCAGCTGCTGGGACATTCAGATTCATTCCTGAAAGAATTCTGCCTCCGAAGTCCTCTGGTTTGGGTTTAAGAGAAAACAGAGGCCCAAGCTGGCGTAATATTGATGCCCAAACCGTGTAATAGCGGCACAATAAAGAACGATGTTCATATGACTTACGAGCGTGGAAGTACAAATTCTAAATAACACATCAGCAAACTGAATCTAGCCATGTATAACAAACATAATACATCATGCCCAAGTAGCATTCATCCCAGGAATGCAAATATGACTTAGCCCAAGAAAACAGAGGCTCAGAGGGGGCAGCTGCTGAAACAGAGCCAGCCCAGGCACAGCCCAAGGCTTTTGTGTGGCTCAGGCTGACTTTGTGCTACACCTGCTCCTAGGAGTGGCTGGTAACAGTCCCTCCTGTGTCCCCACCCCTTCTCTTTTACACAGCCGCAGAAGATTTCCCTGCACTCCCTAATTCTCTCTCTCCATTGTTCCTGCAGGACTCCATGTTTTCGTTGGCCCTGAAATGCCTTATCAGTCTGTCCACCATCATCCTTTTGGGCTTGATCATCGCCTACCACACACGTGAAGTCCAGGTAGGTGCCCCCGCCTCACCCCTTCATGCAGCGGCTGATCCTTTGGCCTTGCTCTGAGCCGAGCCCATCCCCACCCCCAAAACCCACTCCCCGAGCAGCTACTTGGGTGATTTTACAAGACGGTGCCCAAGATCTTGGCTCTTCTCTTCTGGTTTGGACCCAAATGGGAGAGGAAACTGCAAGGCTGCCCCATGGCTTTCGAATAACTGTTACGTTGTCTTCGAAGTGCGGATCCCAGAGACAAACGTAGGGCTTCACGCTGAGCGAGGTTGCTGTATTCGGGACCCTCACTGAGCACCATCAGGCTGGGAGAGCCCCTGATGCATTGCTCTGCCTTTTCTGTCTCTTGTTGGATCCTTTCTGAACTTGGGCCACCGAGTTGATCCCCTCAGTGAGGCAGACCTGCCTCGTGTACCCCCACATATGCTGCACCGAACTCCACCAACGAGTCTGCTTTTTGTGAATGATGTGGGCTTCACCCTTGTGGGTGCCAGGCTGGGGGTGTCATTTTCTAGAAAGAATAAGAGTCTGCTATGGCCGAGAAGGCCCCTGTTTCTTGCTGCCCAGGAGTGAGTTGGTACCCAGAGAAACATTGGCTGGGCCTCCAGGGTGCACTTCCAGTTTGGCTGACATAGGGAGGATGGTTCAACCCGGGCCAGGAGGATGAGACAGGAGGGAACAGATCTGAGGCATCTTCTGGTGACGAGCCTCCCCCAGCCCCCGGCCCTTCAGGCTGACCTGCACTGCTGTGGACCTGAGCAGTTCTAAACTCTCCAGATGTTTTTCCTCATGTGCGTGTGAATCTGGAAACCATCCCGGTCCTTTGGCCGGAGGAGCACAGATAGATTCACATCTGGGCAGCAGGCGAGAGACTGACGAAGACCAGAGCTCAGAGTCAGAAAAACCGGGGCCAAGGCTCGGCCAGGACCTTTTTTCTCGGAGTGTCTTTGGCCAGCCCTGTGACCTTCCTGGGTCTCGATCTTCTCATCTAGAACATGGGGCCTTTATTCCAGCTCTGCTGAGCTGTCGTGAGGATGGGATGAGGAGTGCATGGGAGAGTGCTTTGTGAAGCGCTATTTAACAACACTGTTCGAATCCAGTCCCTTTTGTTACTCGGCATTTTCAGGGTGGAGCAGCTGTGCGGATGCAGGTGGGAGTGCCTCCTCCTCCTAGAGAGCCTTGGCTTTTTGTCTAAAGGTCAGGGGCCGCTGTGGCTGACTGGGACATGGAAGCCTCAGCTCCAGGCCACCTTGGCAGGGCTGCATTCTGTCGGTGACTGGAGGATACTGACCTGGATGCTGGGACTCTTCAGCCTCTAAAGGGTTGCACGTGCTTGGACAGGGGCTGTGCTTGTGCCGGATGCCACCAGGCAGCTTCCTTCATGGAGTCTGAATTGGACGCAGTGGTGGACTTTAACTCAGACATTGTCCAGTCAGCCCCAGAAAGGAGCCAGGAGTACAGGCAGGGAGGAACAGGGCCACGGAACCGAGATAGGACAGAAGTTGACAGTCTGGGCTCCGGGCCTGGTTCCACCCCACCCAAAGCCAGCTGTGGGACCCAGGCAATCCCTCAGGGTCCATGTCCTCATCTGTAGGGAGGCTGTATTATTATATGTCCCCCTGACCTGTGTGGGGAGGTGTCACACACACCAAAGAAAAAAGGCAGAATCGTAAAACTCAGTTATGACCCAGGCTTGAGGAAGGGGAAGAAGAGGAGCTGTTCTTAGCCTCAACCCCACACTATGTTGGTGCTAAGCCTGACTACTTCCTCTTTCTGCTCCAGGCATTGGTGTGGGTAGAGCCAGGTGTCCCTCCCTCTGATGCTCCTGAGGTCCTTGTTCCCAGTCCAGGGCCTGCAGTCCTAGCTCTCGGCCTGTTCTGGTCCAGCTGCCGCTTGACTCAGTTCTGGCCTGGTGGCAGGGTCATGTTGCTGACAGCCCAGAACCTGGCTGGGCACCCATTGTCCCGTGTCCAGCTCATGGCCAAGCTCTGTTTCAGCCCTAATCATGGGCAGTAGATGATGCTATTGGGGGTCATTCATTTTGGCCCGACACAATTTGGAGAAACAAAGTAAAATCAGTTGTGTTGAATCCTGACCCTGGGGCTCAGTTTCCCCATCTGAAGTATGGGAACCACATCAGCCACTTTGCTGAACTCTTGCAGGGGTTGGGAACAGTGTAGAGTACAGAGTGGGCTTTCACAGAGTGGAAACTTTGGTTCCTTTCCTGTGACCTTTGTCCCACTGCTTCTAGCTGGGCCTTGTCACTTACCAGCTGGGTCCACCAGGTGGTCACTGTCATGACTGCCTGGTACTGGCAGGTGGCTGGGCTTCCTCCTGCTCTGGCTCAGCCCTTCCTGTACCCTGAGCTCCTGCCACCCAGCCCCTTATCCTCCCTGCAGCCTCCATCACTTCAAGATAGTCACCAACACCGGCTTCCTCTGTGCCTCTTACCTTTCCAGTAAAGTTCTTTCTGTGCCCAGCTGGACCTTCTCTTGCCAGAGGGAAATGGGAACAGTTTGGGCCCAGAGAGTCAGCAGGAGGGAGGCTCCTACAGAATGCCCTTGTATATACCTCACTGGGCCATATTGCAGTTTTCTGTTAGGCGTCTTTCTCCCCAACCTCAGAGGCAATTATCTTTGCATTAACCTTTACATTTCCAGAGACCTATAGTGTCTGACAAAGAGCAGGCGTTTGTAGCACGTTCTTTGAATGGAAAGCGTGCTGAGTTCAAGGTAACTATTCTCCAAAGCTGGTCATGCCATGACTTAGCTTTTTGGTCTTGGACCTCAGTTTCCTCATCTGTTACTTAGTCCCCCAATCTTGTAATTCTCTGGTTTAGGTCTGGCTGCTCAGCCAGCTGCGGAACCTACTTCCTGCGAGTGGAGGAAGGAGTTATCCCAAGTGTGACTGATGAACTTATGCAGAGCGGAGTGCTTAGCAAGCACCTTCCACAGGGAAAGGCCAGCTGCTGCCCATCTGTTGTGAAGCAGTCAGGGCAGGGGGTGGCTGCTGCATCTCCCCTTGGGGTGATTCAGGACCTTTGCTAGGAATCTGCTCACAACTTTCCTCATCCACAATGGTTCCTGGTCACATGGCTAAATTTTAGCAGGGACCGGAAGACCATGTCCCCGTCTTCCCCAACCTTGCCCCAAAAGCTCACACCCAGGCCCCAGGCCCTGCCCGGCACATACGTGAGGCTGGGGGAGTACCTTTTAGAACAGTATTCTTATTTGTTCATTTAGATGGCTTGAGTTTTTCAGGGAGAAGAATTCTGCAACATTGTTGGGTAACTCTCATCCAAACTGGGTAATTTATAAGGAACATAAATGTATTTCTCACCATTCTGGAGGTTGGGAAGACCAAGATTAGGGTGCCAGCAGCTTCAGTTGTCTGGTGAGGGCTGCTCTCTGCTTCCAAGATGGCGCTGCATTGCTGCGTCCTCCGGCGGGGAAGGCAGGAGGCTGGGGGACTGAACACTGCGTAGGGCCTCTTTGATATGGGCCTTAATCCCATTCACAAGGGAGGAGCCCTCGTGGCCTCAACACCTCTGAAAGGCCCCATCTCTTAGCACTGCCACATTGGCAACACCTGAATTTTGGAGGGGACACGTTTAAATCGTAGTGCCCACCTAGTGCAGGAACCCCAGGGCCTCTGTGGGTGCTGCTGTGGCAGAGCTGCCAGCCCCCCTGGGAGAGGCTGCCCTACCAGTGTCTTTAGAAAGCCTGCCCTTCTGCCGAGGTGAGGCAGCCTCCTTGGAACTTGCCCCCAGGCCTGGTTCTGCTTCTGGAGCAGGGAAAAGAAGGGGCTGTGTTTCCCGCGTGGTAGCCTCCATCGTTTGAAGATGGCGCCCCACCCCATCTCTCCTCAGTCTCCTTCTCTGTTGGCGTTTTGGAGCACAGACCTTCAAAGACTCAGGCATCTCTTTTCCTCAGGCTGGTGTGTCTGGGAGAGAAATGAAAATACAAGAATCAATGCATTTTGTTTATTTACCAAAACTCTGACTGAAAACTGTGCTCTCCCTTGGAGAGTCCATTTACTTCTGTGGTTTAGCTCTCACCAACAGCTCTCAGACCATGCCAACCCCCTCCCCAGGCTGCAAACTCACGTTTTAGATGCCACCAGCAGCCCCTGGCTCCACACGGAAAACACTGAACTCCTCTTGCTCCCCAGTATCCTCTCCTCCCATGCTCTTGATGACCCACCAAGGGCAGTCATTGGTTCAGCATCTATTTAATAATCTTCTAGGTGCAGAGCCCGGGACAGGAGCCCAGTTCTCTAGAGGAGAAACTTGGAATTCACCATGCTTCTCCCAGGGGTCACCAACTTTGAGTGAATCTATGGCTCTAATGAATGGCCCTGGTGCCATCCTGGAAGGCAGAGCTAGCAGGTGACTGAGAACATAGACTTCAGAGCAGCCCAGCTTGGGTGCAAATCATGCTGTTTGTCACATTTTAGTGTGTAAGTGGCCTTTAACAAGTTACTTAATCCTTCTTAGTCTATTTCTTTTCTGTAAAATAGGACTAATAACCATACTGTGGAGGCCACAGCAACTCCATCTTGGATGCTGATCCTCCATATTGACTTCCGATTAACCCAGTTTTGGGAAAGCCTCTAAGATTTCTCCTTTATCTACTGTTTACTGTAAGTCCTGCCCTTAGGCAAATTGCTTCTGAAGCACATATACCCCTTCCCTCTGGTAGCTAATCCCTGGTTCTAGGGGGTCATGGTGCAGGATCTACCATCTTGTCTTACTGCCGCCGGAGACTGTGGCTTTTGTTCATAAGTCCCTATTAAATGTTTCTTTCTGAGAAACTGGATATGTCAGCCCCTTTCTTCAACCTCTCGGCTTCCTCAGCCTTTGGGGGTAGGTTTGCATATGCCTACCCACCCGGAACCAGTACCTACCAGAAAGGGTTATTGTACAGATTAAATTAGATCATATAAGCAGAACCCCTTCACTGAAGTGAGAATGCTGTTTGTCTGGCTGACAGAGTGGAAAGGATACCCCGGACAGCGGTCTCAGAGTAAACAAAGGCTCTGAGATGGGGAACTGCAGAGCACACTGGGAATGTGTCAAGGACAGGGTCCTGGGTAGGGGGGCGAATTCACTATGGATGGTGGGCAGGACCTGTAGGGGCTTGTTTGCCTTGCTGAAGGGTTTTGAAATGTCCTGTAGGCA
This sequence comes from Theropithecus gelada, assembly GCF_003255815.1. Lineage (NCBI taxonomy): Eukaryota > Metazoa > Chordata > Mammalia > Primates > Cercopithecidae > Theropithecus > Theropithecus gelada. Next base: position 20,211,210 of record NC_037668.1, on the reverse strand, counting down.
GCAGCAGAAACTCTGAGAAGGTTTCAAGATGATCAGATTTACATTTTAGACAGCACTCTTCATCTGCAGCATGCAAATGTAGGAAAGGCCAATTTCAGAGGCAGGAGGACAGTGGGAAGCATGTCATCATGGGCCAGGTGAGGGGTGATAATGCCCAGAGCTGGGGCAAGAGTGAGGAAGGGAGAATGGGAGGGATGCAGTGCCCCAGGGAGGAAGTGCCTGGCTCAGAGCCCCGGGCATGGAATAAGGGGTGGGGTGCAGACACATTCATGTCCAGAGGCATGGAGCAGAGCCTGGCATCCTTAATAAAGTTGCAGGGATGGGAGGTGCGGTCCCTACAGCCAGGCCAATGCCGGGCACATAGCAGGTAGTCAGTGAAGGCCTTCAACCTCATGAATTTGAAATACAAGAGACCAAAAAAAAAAAAAAAAAAAAAAAAAAAAGGGAGGCTTTTAATTTATTAGGTATATAAAAGGGGATATTTTCATTAAATACCGATAGAGTTCTGAGCAGACAAGGAAATTACTTGAAATTACAGGACATAAATTATAGGAAGCCTCACTCCCTGTGGCATGATTGCTCTGTGGATGGGAGTGTCCTCCTAGGTGCGTGTAATGTACTGTCACAGGGACATGGGTGTCTGTAATGCAGGAGGTGTTGCTGGTCCAGGTGCTTTGGGGTCCCACCACTAAAGGAGTTAGTGGTGTCCTCTCCTGAAGGAACAGACAGAACAACTCACACTGTGTCTTGCTCTGTGCCCTCACTCTCCCTTCTCCCTGTAAAAGAAAGCGGACTCAAGTCACATCCTGAACGTAACCTGTAAGGTGTCCTGGCACTGAGAGACAAGGTATAATAGCAGAGCATGTACTGACCTCTATAAATTTTCCAACCCTAGTACAGTCTATAAAAATGGTGAGTCCATTCATTTGTTGTTTTTTTTTTTTTTTTTTTTTTTGAGACGGAGTCTTGCTCGGTAGCCCGGGCTGGAGTGCAGTGGCCGGATCTCAGCTCACTGCAAGCTCCGCCTCCCGGGTTTACGCCATTCTCCTGCCTCAGCCTCCCAAGTAGCTGGGACTACAGGCGCCCGCCACCTCGCCCGGCTAGTTTTTTTTTGTATTTTTAGTAGAGACGGGGTTTCACGGTGTTAGCCAGGATGGTCTCGATCTCCTGACCTCGTGATCCGCCCGTCTCGGCCTCCCAAAGTGCTGGGATTACAGGCTTGAGCCACCGCGCCCGGCCCCATCATTTGTTTATTTATTCAGCAAACATTTATTGTAGGACTACTTTGTGCTAGGCATTCAGAATCCAGAAATAAAACAGACCTGATTCCTGCCTTTGGAAATTGGTTTGTCCTAGACCTTGATCCACTGTGACCCAGGGTCGTAAGTGCCATAATATGAGGGTCTGTGAAACGCCAAGTGGCCACGGAGGAGGGAGTGATGCATTTCTCCCAGAGAGGCTGGGCAGGTTTCACGGGGAGATGATGCTGTGCCCTGTATTTGCCAGGAGCAGAAACCTTGTATGCTCAGGACAGAGCTGGCCCAGAGCGTTTTAGGAGAGGAAAAAAAGAGAAGGAAGCTGTGCCTGTCCTCCGAGGGAAGGTGGAGGTTGCCCAAACCCCCCAAGGTTGGGGCTAGAGTCCCCATCCTTCTTCAGACACCTGGTAGAGGTTTCCTAAGGGTGTCTCTGGCTGGTTGGTTGATGGACTAGAAATACCTTAATTGAACCTCCGTGATCTTGAGACCTCCAGACAGACTTCTCAGCCTGGCTACGTCTGAGCATGTCAACTCCTTAACTCAGATGTGATGAGCAGATGGAAGGAGGGAGCTGGGGCCACTCGTCCTGAAGGGGAGGAGACCTTGACAGGAAATTCCACATGGGGGCCTCCTCTGCCAGGTGTACATCCCTCTCCTGTTCCACTTTCATAAATGCGCCTCTGGTTGATCACAGCACACAAGGGAAGTTGAAAATGGGGAATGCGTTCCAGGGAACAGTGCCCGGCGACGGGGATTCACTGGAGTGCTGCTCTTCTCTGGGCCTCGGCCTCCTACCTGGCCCAGCTGTGCACAGTGGGGCTAGAAAGAGAGGAAGAAAGACAGAGAGGATGCTACGCCGCCAACTGGGCCGGAGAAGTCAGAACACCATGGAATAAATCCTTGTCAGACTACACTTTGAAGACAGAAAACTCAGAGGCTGATACATTAGCAAGCGCCTCAGAGACGATGGTGTGGCCACATCTTGTCTAGTACTTTGTATGTTTTAGAGGGTTTTCACATCTACCAGACCTTTGGCCTGGCTGCCTTTACCTTTTTGCTTTTTAGGTTTCAGCATAGTTATTTCCTCCTCCAGGAACTCTCTCCGGCCATCATCCCCCTTCCCTGACCCCAGGGTGCCCCTTTTAGGAGTAGACCTAGCACTGGCTCTTACTTGTCCCTGTGTGTCTTATGTTGGTTGTGAATACTATCTCTTGCCTGCAACTCCCTTCCCTGACTGTGGGCTCCATGGCAGTGGTGACTGTATTGGATTCACTGTTGGATCCCCAAAGCCATGAGAGTGCCTAGCACATAGTAGGTGCTCAATGAGTGTAGGTTGAATGAATGAATGAATGAACGACAAAGCCTGGGTAGGCATGGCAGATTTGCTCTCTCCTCATTCTAAGGAGAAAGCGGAGCCTCTAACAGGCTGAGAGCTTGACCGAAAGCCCACAGCCCTGACATCTGACCTGTGCTTTCTGCATCCTAATGGGCTGCAGGTCCCAGCGGGCTGCCCTCCCTGGCACTCTCTGGGAGGCCCACCTGGGTCCCAGCACCTTTTCACTTGGATCGGCCGCTGGCCATGGATTGCCATGGTTACTACACCAGCCCTGGCAGTCTCTGTGTGACATTTTGGTTTTATTTGCTAAATATTTAAACACTCGGGCTTAACCCTTTCTGCCTCAGAGGGGGCTTTCCTGCTGCTCCCCGTCCCTTAGGTGTGAGGCCCCCCTGCTGCTCTCCCTGGCCCTGGCTGGCATCTCCAGTGGGGTGGGTGTGCTCACGGTGGCAGCAAGGCTTGTTTCTCGGCTGCCTGTATTGACTTTCTGTTTTGTCTCTGGGGAATGTCATCCTGGATCGTGCTCTCACTGGGCGGTGCTGTGTCCGTGAACAGGTGTGAAAAGCCCTGCCCCGGGCACGTTAAGGCTTGACCTCCCTGTCAGCTGGGGTTCTGTTGACTTCCAGGCAAATGCCTCTTGCCAAGTCCTCCAGGAGCTTCCTTAGCTCCAGGAGTTCAGGACTGGGGGAGTCATCTGCCCTTGAACCCTGGCAGGAAGACAGAGGGGAGACTGGCTTCGGGAAGAGTCCGTGTTTGTGAATGGGAAGGCGGTGTGTCGCCTCGCCTCCCACGCCTCCTCCCCTGCGGGCTCAGGATGAAGCCTCCCGGGAAGAGAAGGCGGCCCGGGAGGCTGAATCCACCCAGCTATGTGTTACCTTGGAAACCACACACTTGTCCTCGCCCTAGGCCATGTGAAGTGAGGGGGCCGTGGACACACTTCTCGGGAAGCTTCCAGTGTAATTCAGGATACAAAAAATCACAGTCCCAGCATGGGCAGCTGAGAGAATGAAAATATTCCCAGAAAAAAAAAACAGCCAAACACCAGCTCCGCCCAAGGGGCTCCCTCCCCAGCAACCTTCTGCCTGTTCTACATGGGACGAGAGGTCAGAGCCAGTTTGTCTGGGATGCTGATCACTTGTGAGCTAGGACAAGCGACTTGTTCTAGCTCAACCTCAGTTGTGTTGTCTGTAAAGTGGGCAGATTAGGCCAGATGATCTCTGAGAACCCTGATTGTAGCCAGGATTCCATGTCTGAGGGACACTGCGTGACAAGGAGAGGAAAATGTTACGAGAGTGGCTGGGGGCGGTTTTTGGTAACAATGACTGACCTGGTTTGTGTTCAGGAGGCCCTTTGTGGGACTGTCCAAACAACTTCTGTCCCTTCTTTTAATAGCCTTGCCTCTGCCCAGTCACAGAGCTGGCTGTCCCCTAAACGCAGCCTCAAACTTGACGTAGAAACCAATAATAAAGACAGCTCTTGGGCTCCAACATCTGAAAGTTTGAAGGTGACTCCTCTTGAGTCTCTTACACATAGGAGCTGGTCAGACAGCTTAAAGTTTTCAGGATAATAGAGTAAGTGGCCGAGTCCCCTGCCTTAGCACTCCATTCCAACCTCCTTCAGTGAACGCAGACTCCCACTTCTCCAAAGTCATGGGGAACAAGTGCTCAGCTTAACAGAATATTCTGTTTCTCTGAGACTGCCAATGTGTGTCATCCATGACTTTTCAAAGTTAATCTGTTCTATTTGGTTTTCTTGTTACCATTTTTCAATGATGATCTTTTCCCCTGTGGCAGCAGTTCTCAATCAGGGGTGTGCCTCAGATCCCCTGTGTCATGTCTGGGTCCTGCACAGGCAGGTGAACCCCACTGCCTGGGAATGTGTGTTTTGACAGCACCGCAGGGGGTGCAGTGCACACTCCTGTAACTTGGCACTCAGTTAAGCTCAGGTAGGCCAGCGTCTTCCCAGTCATCCCTGCAGCCGCCCCTGCTGTGCCTAACAAACAGCACTGTGCATAGTGGGACTCAGTGACTCCTCGGGTAAGGACCATTGACTCTCCGAGGATTTGTAAGGTTGGAAGGCGCCGTCGAATCCTTAGTGTTTGGAGGCTTCTATACAAGTGTCGTTGCATTGTGCTATCAAGAAAATTCTGATAATTCTAGTTTCCTGTTGAGTAGGAATCTAGTGAAATGACATTTTCCTGTTTTTAAGAGAAAAAATGGCAAAATCACTGCTGCTCAAATTCTCCAAACCCCAACAATTGGACGAGGAAAAGAGATGAACTGCCCCTGATTTATCTTTAAATTAAAGAATTCGATGCAATTCAGTTGAGCAGTTTGTTTCCTCCAAAGACATCTCCCATGCAAACCTGTCCCGTTAGCATGACGGTGAGAGAGACACCGGGCTTGCAGTCCGCAGACCTGGGTCCAAGTTGAGACTTGGTCATTTAAAACACTTTTTAGGCTGTGCACGGTGGCTCATGCCTATAATCCCAGCACTTTGGGAGGCTGAGGCGGGCGGATCATGAGGTCAGGAGATCGAGACCATCTTGGCTAACATGGTGAAACCCCGTTTCTACTAAAAATACAAAAAAAAAAAAAAAAAATTAGCTGGGCGTGGTGGCGGGCGCCTGTAGTCCCAGATACTCGGGAGGCTGAGGCAGGAGAATGGCGTGAACCCGGGAGGCGGAGCTTGTAGTGAGCTGAGATCGCACCACCGCACTCCAGCCTGGGCAACAGAGCCAGACTCCATCTCAAAAAAAACAAAAAACAAAAAACAAAACTTTTTAAAACTTGTGGTAAAATATACATAACCTAAAATTTAGCATTTTAGCCATTTTTAAGTATATGGTTCAGTGACATTAAGAATATCCTTATTATAGTATAATTGTTACCACCATCCATCTCAAGAACTGACTGTCATTTTCTATGTGGCCTTATGTGCCCCCACCAAGGCTTGTGGTGAGCTCTCTTTGCACATCATCTCCACAAGCATCCCCCACTTTGTCAGCCCCTAAACTTACCTTTACCCTGTCCCATCGCCCTAGCATCACAGGCCGGGGTTCTGATTCCAAGTTTGGATTGGGGAAGTGGTTGGTAATCCCACAGGTGGTAATAGTGGTGCCTCCATCTGTTGATCTCTCATGCTCTGGGGACTGTGCCTTTACTTCATCATCTCAGTGATTCCTGGCGACAGTCCTGTAGTTAGGCTCTGTTATCATCCCCCCTTTATAGATAAGGCAACTGAGGCAGAGAAGGTAAGAGATGTATCCACAGTCATGTGGCTGGTGAGGGCAGAGGGCTTTGAGGTGAACTGTTTGAGTTGACCACCTCCAAAGCTAGCCAGGTTGCCCTGCCTGGGGGAGAGAGGCCTGTCCTCAAATTACCTCTTCTACCCCTGGTTCTTATAATGGCTAGAAGCAGCCTAGAAGGTGGGCTGCATCATGGGGACTTCCCTCCAACAAGGGTGAATATTAGGAAGCCTAGGGCTGAACAGCAACCCAGTGTTGGTCCAACCTTGCAGCAGCTCTGGAGGCCCTCATCCCAGCCACACCTCCACCTTGGCTGTGCCCTGTGGTGGCTCCTTTGCCTATTAAAATCCCTTCCTTCTCCTGATTTCCCTATTGTCCTCCCCTTGGGTCCCAGGCTTGCCTCAAGGATGAGGCCCAGCACCCTTGGGGAGGTAGAAGGGCAGCTATCTCAGGGTTACATGCCCAGCCATCAGAACTGGGACCCGCTTCAGTTTCTCTGCCTTCCCTTCTGATCCCGACTAGGCTAGGGTCTTCCTTCAAGCCCGGTTGAGTCCCATACTGGGTCTTGTTCTTTCTTGCCTCCCTGCCTTCTGAGAGGCTGGCTTCTACTTCTGCTTGCCTGGAGCCACAGTGTCCCTGAGAGTCCCCAGGCCCTCAGGATCAGACCTGCCTCTGCCCCCAAGCCATCGTCTGCCTGGGCTGAGTCTGGTCTTTCCCTTAGACATTGTACCTTGGGCTGCCAGTGGCCTGGGTGGGTCAGGCTTCAGCAGCTCTCCTGTTTCCCTGCCCATATTTTCTCCTCCTTCTGCCCGTTCCTATGGTAAGGTGCCAGCAGCCTCCCACCCAAGCTCCCCTGAGCTGGATCCAGGACTTTCCTAGATTAAATGCCCCCGCTTCCCTGGCATAATCATGTCAATAATCCTGTTTCCACCCTGATCTTGCTACTCTGAACAGGACCTGCTTGGTCCATAGCAGCCCAGGGGTCTGGTGACACACTGACCCTCACACACCACTGGGATCAGGTCAGTACAGAGGGCACCGACCGGCTTTCTCATTTTGTTACTGCAGTCAAAGACAGCCAGTGACTTTTAGCTTTCATGGTAGCCTATTAGTTTATATTGAACTGAATATTTACTAAAACCCCACTGTCTTCTCATGAGCTGCTAAGCCATCAGCTCCCCACCCTCTGCCCCCTCCATCTCCCATCCTTGCTAATACGGTTGGCTTTTTAGGTGAGAACTGTACCTTTCGTTTGCTTCTGTTAATGTTTCCCTGCAGCTGTCTCAGCCCTTCGTTCTAGTCTGTCCAGGCCTTTCAGCATCTCACTCAGCAACATGTATGTGGGGGCCTCCCAGCTTCCTGAGCTCCCACATTTGATGAGCCTGAGTATAATAGCTTCATCTACACCATTGCTACAAATGTCGAACCAGAAGTCGAATCTGGGAAGTAAACTTTCCTTGGTTGGACCAAAGACAGGAGAAGTAAAGAAGAAAATTCAAGGATTTGCACATCTTTTTCATCTTAAAAGTTTTGTGGCCTCCCATGAGGTTATGGTTTTATGTGCCCTCCCACCCCAGCCCCCAAATAAGCCTGTTCTGCATTCATAAAAAACGTGTTCATTGAGCCATGCTCTGTGAGGGGCATGGTGCTTGGGATGGGACAGAGCTGTGAACTACAGACTGGACCTGGTCTCGTGTTACTCACAGTCTGTGACATGAAAGGGTGGCTGCTGGTGCTGGGGCTTGGCTGCTGGGGCTGAGTGTTGAGTCTGTGAAATGGAAGGGTGAAGCCATACGCCTGGTCACTCGGTGAGATGGTGTTGTGTCACAGGAGAGTGCTGAGGCACGGCCACCATGGCTGGACGTTCTCAGAGACACTGCTCAGCCACAGCAGCTGGGCTTGGCTATGACCGCTGACCTGTGACTACAGCAGGCACAGCCACAAACCAGAGATCAGTAACCAGACACGGCGGAGCCATCCATCGGGCGCAGAGCAGCCGCCGCCTCTGAACTCAGAGCCACGCGGCGGCTCTGTGGGAGCACCGGGCAGGGAGTCAGGTATGTCCCCTACACTTGCCTGCTGTGTGATCGCCAACAGTCTCTGCCCCTCACTGCCCTCAGATCCCTCACTTGTGCATCTGGGGAGGAAGCTAAGGGCTCTCCAAGGTCCCTCTCAGCTCTTTGTGGTGCTTCTTGCTAGAATGTGCTAGAAACCATATCGATTTGAGAGCAAAGAGAAATTGCCACCAGTGGGTGTGTGTGTGGAATGGGAGGCGAGGTAGTGGGCAGGGCAATATTTGTCTTCCTGCTGCTGTTAGAAATAGCAACTATTCTCTCCCTCCCCTGAGGACTGGACAAAAGGTGATTAATTCATTCAGCACAGAGCTATTGAAGGGCTGTTCTGAGCCAGGCACCGTGGGGACAGCAAGGTCCCTGCCTGAAACAGGCTTGTGATCTAATGGAGAGATAAGCACGCAGACACTCACACGCCTTGGCTGCTGGTGCTGAGGACAAGGGTGTGGAGGGCACGGTGTGCAGTTCCACCTAGACGGGAATGAGGATGCTGCCGTGCAGGGCATCTGAGGCGGTCAGGGGGGCTGGACACAGTTCTAGCAGGTGCAGGTGGTGCGAGGTCCTTTAGGGGAAGGGACCAGCTCTAGCAGCTGTGAAGAGTACAGAAGTGCAGGGCTCTGGGGAATGGGAGGCATGCAGCTGATCATAAAGGGAATGTTGGAAGGTAAGAATAGACAGAGGGCCTGGAGCCAGATCCTGGTGAGCAACAGCTGGAGAGATGAGGCACCCAGGTCTAAAATGGTAGTAGCCCCATTCTCTCTCTATTAGAAGGGGTTGGGGGATGGCGATCTGACGGCGGGAGAGGGAAGCCAGGAAATTTGTCTTCAGGTTGCACCGGCAAAGCATTTTATGTAAGATGGAGAGAACGTCAGTAGTCTGTATCAAAGACTGAGAGGTAAGAATGGGGGTGGGAGATGGGTGTAGATTATGGTACAGGTTGAACCCCCCTCAATCACTCGGACCTGCTCTGACCTTAGAGTGCAGGGTTGGGCTAGAGGAATGGTGGATGAATCTCTCTCCTTGGGAGACTGTTAGGATTAAAGACGAGAGCCACCCGGTAAACTCTTGCTTAAGAGTCAGAGGAAGGGAGAAACACCCCTCCTACCCCAGAATGCCGAGGTTCTGATCTCACTGACTGAACACCACCCCACCAGGAGCCCGGGCTCACGGGCAGCCCGAGTTTGTCTTGCTCTGCCAGATCTTTTTGGATGTTTAGCAGGAGCTGACACTGATCAGACTTCACAAGAACCTTAGGATTTTGCAATTTTGCTCTTCCCTTATTGTTCACAAATCAAGCCTACGCCTAAAAATACACTCTTCTCCAGCAGCCTCGGGGACTTAGCTTCTCCCCCAGGCAGGGAGTTTACATCCTTCCTTTGCCTGCAGAATTCAACCTTGCAGGTTTGGTGGGGTGGCTGGAAACCGCCACCATCCCAGAGCTGGCCTCTTTGCCCAGGGCCTGGCTGTCACCCGCAGCAGCAGTGACATCACCCAAAGCCGACATTGTGGTGGGGGGGCTTCTGAGTTTTAAGTGGGCTCAAAAGGTTGAAGAGTGGGGACAGGTAGGAGGAGCCGCGTGGCTTGGGAAGGAGCAGCTGGCGCTGGAGAGGGAATGACTTGCCCCAGCTGCTGTTGGGTTACAGGGCTGGAGCTTGTCCCCAGTCACCGGGGACATTTTTTCCTCTTCTCAGTTCCTCTTTGACCCTGCACTCAGCCTCACCAAAACCACCTTGTCCCACCTTCTCTGTGTGTCCTCGGCCTCTCCTTTCCTGCTTGCCTCAGTCTTTCCCATCTTTCAAATCTAAACATGTGGTGTCTGTTGCTGCGGGTTGACTGCATGTGTATGTGTGGTTTTCAAGCTGAACTGACAGGGCTGAGTTTTACAGCCAATACCGCCTGGCTCTAGAAGAAGAGAAAGAGGGGGACGATGAGGGACAGGATCTCTTGTAGCAGAGAACATTCTGATCCAAATGTCCTTTCAGGATAAATTTAGTTCCCGGGGCTGGGACCACATTCTAATTTGGTGGGAGTCCTTGGGCACCCCCGTGGGGAATGGCTGCTTCTTTCCTCACCTGCCTGGTTGATTTCAGGGACCGCAGGAAACCCAGGCCTTATGAACATTGTGCAGAACTGCAATTACAACAACCCTGAGCTGACATAAGATTTATTCACTGGGCGCCAAATTTCCTCCAGGCCCCTTTCTAGTTTGTAGTTTTTGAAGCTGCTACATTTTTTATGGCTGGCACATCTCAAGGAGGAAATGCAGATTAATAGTCTGTACTGGCTGTGTTCTCATGCTCTCAGGATTGAATCAATAATGACTGAAATATTAATTAGGCCTTTATGAAAAGAAAATGAAATATGGTATGACATGGAAGATTCTAGATTTAGAATCAAGAGTTCTAATCTCAGCTCTGCTGCCGTCTAATGCGTGACCTCAGGCAAATCACTGAACTTTCCCGAGTCTGTTTCCTCCTCTGTATAAACAGATTATAATGCTGGCCACACACCGATGTTGTGAGCATCAGCTAAGAGAGCTGGGTAAAAGGGCCCACCAGGGCCTGGCACAAACAAGAGACTTTGGTGACTTTAATTTTGGACTCTCCTTGCTAAGGAAATCACCACTGCAAATCCAACCCTTTGCTGGTGCACAGCGGTGCAGCTCTTGCCTGCTTTTGGCAGCAGGTGGGGTACTCGGCACCTTGAGATGAGGTCTCCAAAGTCCTTGCTGACCATGTCCATGGTCCCTTCTTAGCTGATGACCAGGAACACTCCCTAGGGGCCTCCCTTCCCAACCCTCCACTCCTCCCTACCCACACCCCCCAACGGCCCCATTTCCTGTTGTTTCTCATGAATAGAGTCAGGAAGTAAAAACACTAGTTGGTGCCGTGTTCACGGGCATCACGGGGCTCTAGGGAGCCTCACATCACATCACCTGACACTGACTCTCCTGCTTCTCTTTTCCGTATTTAAGGATCCCTGTCATTATGTTGTGCCCATCTAGATAATCCAGGATAATCTCCCTATTTTAAAGTCAACTGATTAGCGGCCTTAATTCTATCTGCACCCTTAATTCCTGCTTGTAACACAGTCACAGGTTCTGGTGATTTGGACACAGACATTTTGGGGGGCGATTATTCTGCCTACCACAATCCTGTATTTGTAGATGAGGAAACTGAGGCTAGGGTATCAGGTCACATACCCAAGGTCACGCAGCCGGTAAGTGGCCAGGTTGGAAAATTTGAACTGGAGCTGCACAGTCTGAAGTCTACCACTACCCTAAAGGGCCGCCTAGAAACCCAGAGAAAACACATTCCCACAGAATGGCCCCAAACAGCCAACCACAGCGGGAGAAGTAGAGATCACAAGAGCCCACCCATCGGAATCCCCACACACCGTCTTAGTTCATAATGCAGAGAAGAGACTGGTGAATAATACTGCATAGACTCTGAACCAGTGGTTCTCAAATTTGGATTGAGAAAAAGTAGTTTGTAATTGCCCTAGGAGCTTTAAAATAATTGTCTTGGAGCTTTAAAATAATACTGGTGCCTGAGTCCCACCCCCTAGGGATTCTGATTTCATTGCTCGATTGCTCAGGGGAAGCATTGGATATAGGGGATTTTTCCAAGCTCCCCAGGTGATTTGAAAGTGCATCAGAATGTGAGAATCATTGCCCTGAACTAACCGACATGGCCACAGCCATTCCCCTTGCCTGACAATTGTGTCCATAGTCTGATTAGACCATGCCCAGAACACACCCCTCCCACCTTTTGGGCCTTTTCCCTGAACGCCCAGGTCCCCCTGTTTCCTCTTTGCCGCCTCACTCGAACCCCGACTGCGTGCTGAGCAGCATCAGATGTGTACAGAAGACCCTCCCATGGGAAACGGGGCGTATTCTCTCCTCTGGCATCTGTCATGCCCTTCTTGCACGGCTGTCTACAGAATAGAATTGTTTTAATGTCCTCTTTGTACATGCTATATTTCTACAAATAGTCTCTCCTTGAAAACGTAATTCACTATGTTTTAGGCGTCTGCATCGGTTCGGCTTGAGAGGCAGTGTGTGCAGAGGGTTGGAAGTCTGACTCTGAAGCCAGACTGCCTGGGTGCAAAGCCCAACCCTGCCAGTTCCTGACTGAGCTTGGGGTGAGCGATTCTAGCTTTCTGTGCCTCAGTTTCCTCATCTATAAAATAGGGATCAGAATAGCCTTTACCTAGGGTTGGTGTGAGAACTAATGCTTTCATATATGTAAAAGGGATTAGGACTGTGTATTTGCTCGTGTTACTACTATTGCTACTACTGTTGTCTTAACCGAGACCTGTGGGATTCAGTTAATTTCAGCAGACACTGATTCCCTACTCAGCGCCAGGATGGGAAAGAATAAGATGTGTTCTCTGCCTTCAAATAGTTCGTGGTCTTGGAAGAGAGAGGGCTGTTAAGGAGAAGGGAAGGAGTCAAATAGGTGAACAGCTAATTATTAGTATAATACAGTGTTGACTTGGAACCACGTTGCTGTGGAATAATAAAGATGGGGACTTCATGATGTGGGAATTCACCATGGTTTTGAAGGCGTATCATGAATTCTAAGCACTAATAAAAAAATCTTAGTGAGTTTGGTCCTGCCATCCTTCCACATTTGGGAAGCTGTGGGCTGTAACACCTTGTCAAGCCCCTTAGACTCATTTTGTGAGTTGTGAATTTGAGTCAATTGTGTTAGTGTTTGTGAGTGAATGCATTAATCCAAAAGGTGTCAGTGGCATCCCAGTTCCTGCTGCAAATGCCCCTCACAGTGAGAGGAAGCGGGTGGCTTTCTCCAAGAAAACAGCCAGTCTCCTCAAATTCTAGCCCTACCCTCCTTTCAAGGTGCATCCCAGAGAGCGGCTGGAGTCCACTGCAGAGGATGGTGAAGAAGGACATGTCATGCCAACAAGGGAGCCATGGCAGCAATCAAAAGGGACATCCAAGGAAAATGCAGAGTTGCACGGGGAGAGGGGGTCTTAAAAGCCCACATAGGAAGGGATGGAAAATGCCCATCTGGGAATACTTATGTGGTAAGGTGGCCATGGGTGAGTGGGAAAGGAGGGAGGGGCGAATCCTTGGTGTGTGAGGCTCTGTAGAGAGAATGGTTGCTGCCTGGGCAGATGTGTCCTTCCTGTCCCCTCCAGCCAAATGGTCACACATCTCTCACTCAGATTGTCAGCTTGCTGGCTGGCATGGTGGACAGCTGTGGGAATCTCCGCCAGCTGTGGGAACAGCTGTGCACTGCCCGGGGCCACATCATGCCCTGGCATGTTTCCCAATCCCTCTTGGTCAAACACACTTAAAAACAGGACTCAACGCTCCTGGTTTCTAACTGTAAAATATGCCACGTGAAGGATGCAAACTCCTGTCTGCCTGGGGACTACAGTGGGGCAGGCAAATGTTTGATGGGCTTGTGAGTTTTTGTGTTTTGAAGAAAAACAACTGTCTCAAAGCAGACAGATGTTGATGAATGTGTTTGTTTATGAAGGGCGTACTGAGCTAATAATGACACTAGATCATTCCCCAAATGACAGGTGTCTACGCTGACTTATAACTCAGAGGGTGTCACTGCCTCTGTCGGAGCAACCTGCTCCATACTGCTGGCCTTTTTCACCCGCAGCCTGGTGTGGCTTGTGGCAAAATGTTTGTGTAGCCTGGGGCTTGCGTGAAAGCCCTGCTAACCCATCTCTGTGCCCTGATGGTGGTCAGAAATGTCTGTTCTTGTTTCTAGGCTGTCAGAATCTCTAGGACTCTGGGCAGGGAAGGAGGGCCCTCAGGCTCATTGGTGGCCAGGGCCTGGGGGGATTTTTGAGCCACTTCACAAAGCCTGGTCACAGCCCGAATCCCAGTACATACAGCTGCAGCCCAAGTGACTCCATGGTGAATTTCGCCATACCCAACAAAAGGCATTTGGCACAGCCTCAGTGAGGTACGAGAGAGGCCAGAGTAGGAAGGTGTCATGCACAGCATGAAAAGGGCCCTCACAAAGACAGACAGCCTCTCCCCTCCAACCAGGCAGAACAACTAAGTAGAAAGACTGGTGCAGCTGGAGAATATGGCCAGGAAAGAAGCCTCACTGTGACAGCTAGAGGAAACGCAGGCCGAAGCTATACTGGGCCTGTGTGGGTCTGCCTCTTGGATGGGGCTCCGTGCACGCCCGTATTAGCAGGTGGAGCTGTGTGGGGACATGCAGGTCCCTGGGGCTGAGTCTCATGCCTAGTCCTGGCTGGAGGGTTTTGATGAATGGATCTTTTTTTTTTTTTTCAATAGTGTAGATATTGTATTTTGCCTCATATTCTTGGGTTATCCATATTAGTCTGCAGCTGTTGGTCTTCCTAAACCATGACTGAGTACGTCATCCTCTGTTCACCACTGGTGATTTCTTACCGTTTGGTGATTTCCAGATAATGCTGAGCCCCTGAGCTTGGACATCAAGGCTCTACAGCAGGGCTGGGCTCCATACTTCCCTGGGCCCTGCCCCTGGCCAGCTGCCCTGTAATCACTGAACACTTGGGGTGAGAATATATCTTACCCACCCCTGCTCCCTGTGTTTTTTCAAACTTCCCTCCTTCCTGGCTCTAGAGCGAGCTCCTGGGTGTGAGGTAGTGGCTTGAGCTCCATGCAGGTTTAATGTCTTGCTCATACCGAGAAGCTCAGTAAGCCCACATCAACCATTTGTCTTTCTCTAGCCAAGAGTCAAATCGATTCACATCTAAATCCCAGCTCTGCCTTTTATTAGCTATTGGACTAGTTGCTTAAACCTGTCTGCCTCAGTTTCTTCATCTAATATTAGTACCTTCCTAAAGGGGTTGCTGTGCCCATTACATGAAATAATGCTCAGAAAGCACTGGTACAGGATAGGAATTCAGAAAGGTAGCTGTTATTGTTTTTGTTACTATTATTATTTCATCTCACCCCTACTGCCAGTGCCCCGCATGCAGTAGGTGCTAATAATTGTCCAATCAAGAAATAAGTGAATGAAGGCCATGCTCTTATTCCCTTGCTCTTGTGAGTTGGCCCCCTCCTCTTCTGCTGCCTGCTTGCCCACTCCTCCCATCAGGCAGCTGAGAGCGTTCCTGGTGCGCCCCGACTTGGTGCTGACATCAGCAAACAGAGCCCCGGAGGCCAAGTCTTTCACTCTGGGGTTGCGCATCCTTTGGGGGTGTCAGCTCTTCAGGTTCTTCCAGGTCCTGCAGCTGTTGGCTAGAGATGCCAGCTATGGAAGCAGCTGTGCCTCCACCATCTTGCCTCTTCCTCCCCCTGGATTCCTGCTATCCCTTTGGCAGGCAAGTGCACTTAAAAATAAGTGGCCAAAGTTGCACTTGTTTGAAGTGTAAGATATGCCACTCTCAGAAAGAGATTTTGTTCTTACCGAATAAAGGATAAGAAATAGATTCCTAGTTAAAGAACTTTTTTGGCTAGCTCTTCTTTCAGGGGGTGGGAGCGAGCATCCTTTGTCCTTTTGGCGTGGGCTCGTGGGGAAGAATGAATGTTCTCGCGTCAGAGCCGCCGGCACAGGCTCTCTGGGCTCTGGCTTTCTCATTGATCTATTTCTCTCTAGTGAATGGGTTTTACAGAAACTGCAGAGAGATTTTCCCCTAATGATTGTGGATAGAAAAGAATAAAAAGTGACTCTGGGGGTATCTTGGGACCTTAACTGTCATTGCACGCTGACACTTCATTTCAGAATGCAAACGGCCTTCTTCCACTTTGCCGGGATAAATGGTTCTCTTTAGCCGGGGACAGTGAGAAAAGAAGCAGGGCTTTCCAGGTAAAATTGAAGGGCCTCCTGTGTTGGGGGTGAGGCTCTCCCCTCACCTCCTTTCCTCATCTGCCCCAGAATCCTAAAAAAAGGTGGCTGGAGGCTGGAGGCCACTGGCCAGCTTGGTGTATAGAGTCTTTTTCTTTCTTTTTTTGAGCGGAGGATGGGGTCTGGTTGGAGGGCAGTGGCACCATCTTGGCTCACTGCAACCTCCACCTCCCAGGTTCAAGCCATCTTCCCACTTCAGCTTCCTGAGTAGCTGGGACTATAGGCACGCACAATCATGCCCGGCTAATCTTTGCATTTTTTGTAGAGATGGGGTTTTGCTGTGTTGCCCAGCCTGGTCTCAAACTCATGAGCTCAAGCCATCTGCCTGCCTTGGTCTCCCAAAGTGCTGGGATTACAGGCGTGAGGCACCACATCTGGTGGTGGATAGAGTGCTAATCTGTTTCCCCCTAATAGGCATCTCCCGGTGAAGACTGAGTCTAGGGAAGGAACTTCTGCTTAATGGGCCCCCAGAAAGTCCCTTTCTCAGGCTGGCTGGCATCAGAACTGGTGCCCAGGTAGGAGGCGCCAGTGTCAGTCTGCTCAGGGTGGGGTGGTGTCTGCTTTTCCTGTGGGTCTAGCATCCTCACCAGGTTATAACAAGACCAGCTTGGAGCTCTGTACTGGGATATCTTAACAATTACCGGCCCTGAGCACTGATCTCCTGGGTGAGGTTTTGGGCCAGAAAGATCCCCTGAGCCAATTCTGGACTCCTTATCTGTGTCCTATGGTAGAGCAACAGCTCTGTGAGGACAGAGCAAAGCTAGGGGGCCACGGCGTGTACCAATATCAGCGCGGGAGCCTGTTCCTGGTGGGAAAGCAATGGAAATCCATCTGCGATAGAATGGATGGGTGAAGGAAGCAACTTACAGCTTCTCAAGCAGGGACAGGTGGCCCTCATGATTCCAGACCATGGCTGTGATCTGGGACAAGCTCTCCCCTTCGTTTCCAAGTGAGCTGCTTATACATCCCATTCTGTAAGAACACAGCCAATGAATCATCAAAACAGCACAATGACAATGATGACTTTGGGACTCAAAATAAGAAAATTAAACTCCCTTACATTTGTTCAGGACTCTACGGTTCAACGAGGCTGTTTCCCATGCATGCGTTGCACCCTTCGCTGGCATGTGAGTGGATGGATGTGGCCTCTGTTTACAGGTGAGGCAGCTGAGGTGCTGACAGGTCAAGGGACCTGCCCTGGACCGTGCAGGCAGTAAAAGGTGGGGTGGCTGCCTCCCAACATGGGTTGCAGAGCTGCATTTGCCCCAGCACAAAGTCGGTTTCACGTTCAGAGACAGAACGAATCTCAGTGACCTTTCCTGGGTCCCGTGCTCTGCTGCGGATCTCCTGTTGGATGAGGCCACCATGCTGACCAAGAAGCTCCAGACCACGATCAGCTGGCTGTCCACCAGGGGCACAGGTCTCCCCACCCCAGGGCACTTGCGGATTCAGGAGAGAGGCAGTGGAGGCTCTCCTTGCTTTCAGTAGGAAGTAAGCCCTTTCAACTGCACTCTAGGGCATTTCCAGCAAATTCCTACATTACCCTATGCAGGGGAGGGGACACGACCCTATGCAGGGGAGGGGACACAACCCTGGTGGCTTCACTTTATGGGTTGAAAGTCTCTGTGGGTTCCAAAAGCAGGTCAACCTGCCCTCGTTTTCCAGAGACTCTGGCTACGCTCTTTGGACAGTTCACAGGGACGATCTCTGGAGGTGCCCTGGCTAGAACACGGAGATGCCTGGCACTCACCCGATGAGTGACAGTGACCTTGAGCCCTTGACCTAATCCCACAGTGTGACCCAATCCATTAGGCGTTAATGCTGGCTGAGACTGGAGACCACTGACATATTTTCCTTTCAGTTTGATCATGTAATAAGAACTGTGTTAGTATAAATCATTATTTAAAGTGTACTTTAGGCCAGGCATAGTGGCACTCGCTTGTAATCCCAGCACTTTGGGAGGCTGAGGCAGGCAGATCACTTGAGGTCAGGAGTTCGAAACCAGCCTGGCCAACATGGTGAAACCCCATCTCTACCAAAATTACAAAAATTAGCCAGGCATGGTGGTGCACACCTGTAAACCCAGCTACTTGGGAGGGTGAGGCAGGAGAATGGCTTGAACCCAAGAGGCAGAGGTTGCAGTGAGCCAAGATTGTGCCACTGCACTCCAGCCTGGGTGACAGAGTGGACTGTGTCTAAAAACAACAACAACAACAAAAATGCAGTAAGTGTTGAAGTGGTAGGATGGAAGGCCTGCAACTGGAGACTAGGATTTGAATTTTGGCTCTACCACTTCCTAGTTGTATAACTTCACACACTCTCTAAGTCTCGGGCCCCTCATCTGCAAAGTAGGTACAGCGTCAGTGCCTACTCATTGAGTTTTTGTGGGGCCAAAACCAGAGAGTGCTTGTCATGTGTTTGTCACTGTGGTCCCCCTTACCCTTAGGAAATGTCAGCTCTTTTCTTTGCTCTTATTACTACATTAGTTTAAACAATGTCTCCCATAGAGGCTGCTCCTGAATTAGTAGTGTATTCTTGCCATAAATTACACTTGGGAACAGCCTGATTAATAGTCGGAGAAAAGAGGCCTAGGGTGTAAACTCCACCAAAATGTTCGGTGTGGGAGGCTTCGAGTTAGAAGGCTTGGCGAATGTCCTGCCTCGCTTTTTGCTGCCTTCATGGGTATAACTAATGTACCTTGTCCTCATCTGTGAATGGGGATAATGATGTTCCTGAGCTATGGAGAGGACCAGGCAAGCAGTGTGTGTCAGAACACCTGGCATAGGGCCTGGTACAGGTCAATGCCCACCTATTTTCTGTCCTTCCTGTCTTCCTATTTGTTCAAACCAGGTCTGAGGCTAACAGATGTGTCTTGGCGAGTCCAAGAGGGTGCTCAATGCTGGGCTATAAGGGTTGGGGAGTGGAGAAGTGGGGCTACCAGTTGCAGCTGGCAATTTGCAATATCTACCCTGTCCCAGGAGTTGTACGCTGGCCTCTCGGGATGATTTAGTATGGCAGCCGTGGAGCTGAAAGTTACACATGGAGGCTCCAGTGATGGAGCTGGATTTCCTGTTCTCTTGTTCAGTCCAGAGCCCATGTGGAGAATCCAAGTCAGTTAGAGCCAGAGAGTGCTGGAGAGGCCGCAGTGATCATCATCAGACCATCCTTCTTATTGAACAGATGAGGAAACAGAGGCCTAGAGAGACAAGACACTTAGAAGTCCACACAGCAAGTTACAGAGACTTTCTCAGGCAGAGCCACACCCCTGTGTCCACGCCTCTGGTCCTTCTAGTCTCTGGAGTCATACTGATTAGCATTCCTCCAGCATCTTCTATATACCAAGCTTTGTGTTTCTCATTCAATTCATTTACCGAAAACTGAAAGAGTGCTTACACCGTTCCTGGTACTGGGGACACAATAATGAACAGGACAGATATGATCCCTACCCTCATAGAGCCTCCAGGCTACTGGGAAGGCACAGGGACAGGCAACAACAAGGAATCAATCAAATAAATCCATGCAAATTCAGATGCAGACAAAGAACAGAATGTGGCAGTGATGGAAAGTCGTGGAGGAAGAAATGAATTAGGGTTGTGGTTTCAAGGGCGACCTCTGAAAGTGATTTTGGTATTGTGAGATTTCCTTCTATTAATAGCTCCTTACCCTATGTACTACTGTATTATCTCCTCAGGAAAGTGAGGTTCAGAGAGGTTAATTAACTTGCCCAAGATCACACAGCCAGTCAGTGGAGGAGTCAGAATTTGAACCCTACTCTGCTTGACTCCAAAGTCCAGGTTTTTTCCATCATCTTTGCTTGTCTACAGGAATTAGGACAACCTGCTCCAGAATGTCAGGTAATGTGGTAGCCATTAGTATGAGCATTAAGGGATCCCAAGGCCAGGCCTGTGAGCTCCCCCTCACTGCTATCTCTGCCTCCTGTTCTAGGGGAAGGGACGAGGTGGATAATCTAGATGGTCTTACCCTCTGCTCACCTTCAGAGACTGGCCTCATTGGGAGTGAGGTGACACTGTCGCGGGTCTAGTTTTTTTTTAGACCACTAGTTGTCGCAGACTCCTTATGAAGCTAAGCAGAGCACCCCCATGTCCACAAGCACACCGGGATTCGATACACTTGAGTCCTAGATCCCAAACGCCTTTTTCATTTCTGGTGTTGCATTTGTTTCCATTCTATTATCTTCATTTGGAAAACCTTTTCATTCATCATGAAAGCAAGCCACACAATCAAAAAAAGATGTGTCTTGTCCTCTGGGCGCTGCCTCGTTGCCCGCCCCGTTATTGACCAGTGCCACCGGAGTGCCTTGTACACCTTGGCCAGCGTTTGCTGTGCACGTCGACCAGTGAGCTGGCATGCTGACAGCTGCAGGGGCCCCCAGCCTCAGGCACTTCTGAACCCAGCTGCTTTATGGACACAGTCGGTTCTTGAATCATGACTTGTCTCCCGAACCACAAATTTGTAACTAGTTCACTGTGAGCCTGTGCAGCCAGATGAATTGTAACTTGGGCAGTCCCTGCACCTAATTTATTTTTATTTATTTATTTATTTTTGAGACAGAGTCTCGCTCTGTCGCCCGGGCTGGAGTGCAGTGGCTGGATCTCAGCGCACTGCAAGCTCCGCCTCCCGGGTTCACGCTATTCTCCTGCCTCAGCCTTCCGAGTAGCTGGGACTACAGGCGCCCGCCACCTCCCCCGGCTAGTTTTTTGTATTTTTTAGTAGAGACGGAGTTTCACCGTGTTAGCCAGGATGGTCTCGATCTCCTGACCTCGTGATCCGCCCGTCTCGGACTCCCAAAGTGCTGGGATTAGAGGCTTGAGCCACCGCGCCCGGCCCCTAATTTTTTTTTAACCCAATAAAAAATGATATCTAGACATCTCTGTGTGCATGAAAGCATGTCTGTACGTATGTGTGTATGTTTGGCACCAATGGGAAATACAGAGACGTGGAATGCCAGCTCTGCCCTCGACCTGTTCCCAGACGGGTGGGAGATGATATTCTGTGGACTGTAATTCAAACCAGACAGACTAATAACAAAGAGCTATGGAGACCAGGGGAAGGGCAAGAATTCAGATCTGGAGTGGAGACCAGGAAAAGTGTCCTGGGAGGCCAGACTCTTGGAGAAATGTGGACCCGGCAATAAGAATTTATGAGCTCTTTCTCAGTCACTGCTGAGTGTGTATCTTCCAAGGTATTTTCCAATGGGCATAAATTACCTTTTGACTGCAGTATTCGCTACCTCCACTCATCCCCCTACACCAGGTCTTAAGTAGACCGTTAGGGAAGCCTCTAACTTGTACCCCGCCTCCTCACCCTTTCTGCAGCACCTCACCCCATCGTCACAGCTGTGAGGAATCCAACAGACACACACACTGGACCTTGTCCTTGTCTGAAAACCTTTGGCGACTCCTCCTTGTCCTTAGAATACAGTTTAGACTCCCCAGGGGGGCAGATAGAGCCCTCCAGAATTGGCCCTGCCCTGCTCTGTGGCCATATCTGTGCCATTTCCTCCTGGAACACTGTGCCAGTCAACCTGGAGTCCCCTGTGCCCGTTACCCTGGAGTCCCCCGTGCCCCACAGGTCCATGTCTCTGGGCCTCTGCATGTACCACTCCTCCTTCCAAATGCTGTTCTCATCTCTTAAGCCTGAGCTGTGCCCCGTGACCCACCCCCACTGACTTTCAGTGTCCCCATGGAGCCTCATGCATACAGACATCTCTTGCTGCACCTCTTACATGCAATATGTTCCTCTGTTCACATGACCGCTCATTTACTGAGTTATTTGAGGGTGGTCCAGGCCCATGCCTCTTTGAGTCCCCGTGCCTTGTACAGCATCTGACAGAAGGGTGGCTCAAGGAGTGGGCGGCACAGGAGTGAATGACGTGCAGCTTCCACCATACTTCCAGACATGAATTGGAGGTCCTGAAACCTTCAGAGAAGCCTTAGCATGTTGTGATGAGTAGGCAGGGGACTCGACACTACCACTACCGAGGTGGCTCTGTGGGGTGGCCCCTGTGTGCCCTCTTATGTTTGAAAAGTGCGTTCTTTCAGGCAGTCAGCCTACCAACGGTAGGTTTTTTTCTTCAGAAGCCAGTCAGAAAAGGGACTTGGCTTCCCAGATTACTCAAAGGCAATCTAATCCCAGACCTTCAGTTTTTGTTTAGCCAGTGGCTGCAAAAGTGTCACAGACCACAGGGGTTGGGGGACTTGGGCATGGTGGTCCCTCTGCTTCCCTGGGCCTGTTAGGATGTCATTCTCTCACACGACTCGTTTCAGAGAATTTTCCGTGTAAATGTGAAAGACCTAAATTTATGCCTGCCTCAGTAACCAAGTATCAGCTACTTATGGAACCACCCAGCTATGGGAAATCCAGCCATGACAACTAACTGTGAAGAAATAGCCCCCCTTATTACACAGAGCAGACATCCTCAGGGATTGGATGAAAAAGAGCTCTCTAGGAAGTCAGTGAAAATGAGCTCCCTGCCTCCTCAGAGTATGCCTGGTCATACTCACCACTGGGTTCCCATGCTGCACCCATAGCAGACATAACCAGTCGATCCCAGCATTCTTTCTACATAGGCTCAAAGTGCTTCCTCCCTCCAGTGCCACCTCCATGCCCAATGCCTAACCTCAGGCATACTGCTGCTCCTGCACTTCTGTGAATGGGCCCTCCACAGAGGTCCACCTTTGGTCCATGGATCAACCATGGACCAAAATGCCTGTTTCTTGTGGGTCTCAAGACAGCTGAATAATCTATTAATTCAAAGGAAGACCAGAAAGACAATAGTCAAAGATAATAAAGAGCATAACTATAGTCTGCCCTCTATAGTCCAAGTTTTTTCTCCTCTCAGAGGGTCCCTGATCCCATCAGAGGACTCAGTTCTTCACAAGCAAGACTGATCTTGCAGCAGAGGGCTGATGGAGTCATTTACATGGAGAGCCAAAGACAGTCTCTCCCACCAGGACCTTGAGCTGCTTTGTGGTGTGCCTCATTTTTTCACTCATCAAGTGTTTATTAAGCATCTGTGATTAAGGACAAGCTCTGGGGAAAACATGGATGTAGAAACAGACATGGTCTCTGTCCTCAAGCAGCTTATAACCTATAGCCTCAGAACAGGCCAGACATTCGTCAGATAATTGCACAAATGACTGTAAAATTTCAACTGTAGTAAGTACTCCAAGGAGCCTAGATTGAGGCAGTCAGAGGATGAATAGGCGTTAACTTGACATAGAGTGAAGGGAAGAACATTCTAGGCAGAGGGAACAGCATTCACAAAGACCGTGTGTCAAGAAGGAGATGAGCACGACAGCCTTGCTGGTCCCAAGAAGAGGATTTGTCTACATTTTACGCACAACAGGAAACCACCAGGCAGAACCTCTAGCCCCAGGGCAGTGCTGTGCACATGCGAGGGCTGGATGCATCAGTGAGGAACCAAGGCATGCATTGGGGAAGGATCCTGTGTGATGGAATGACGGATGCTCTCCCACCCGGAGTATGTGCAAACCCTGGAATGAATCCGCCTCCACACTGACTTTGGAGATCTGGGGCAGGTCGGGTTTCCAGCTGCAGGTCTTTAGTATTCCTTGACTAAGTCAGCTTAGTCAACTACGTTAACTAGGTCAAGTCAAGCTAAGTTAACTACTCCAGCCATTCTTAGAGGTATTTCACTGCAGGCTTTCTGTGTGCTATTTCTGCCTTTCCCCCCCAACTTGGGTAACAGTCCCCAGCATCGTGACTAAGTTATATAAGATTTAATATTGATTTGTTGGAGTTTTTAAAAATTAAAAGCATAATTAATGATTTATTGATAGTTTGCAGTTTACATTAATCACTGTCATTAATGGTAATCATTTTAGGTGGTTTATAAGTTTTTTTTTTTTTTTTTTTTTGAGACGGAGTCTCGCTCTGTTGCCCAGGCTGGAGTGCAGTGGCCAGATCTCAGCTCACTGCAAGTTCCGCCTCCCGGGTTCATGCCATTCTCCTGCCTCAGCCTCCCGAGTAGCTGGGACTACAGGCGCCCGCCACCTTGCCCGGCTAGTTTTTTGTATTTTTTAGTAGAGACGGAGTTTCACCGTGTTAGCCAGGATGGTCTCGATCTCCTGACCTCGTGATCCACCCGTCTCGGCCTCCCAAAGTGCTGGGATTACAGGCTTGAGCCACTGCGCCCAGCCTAGGTGGTTTATAACTTTTAAATGGGGTCTGTTAGTTCCCAAGCCTGGTGGCTTTGTCTCTAGGCTGCATTGGGGTCTGCCACCCTCCCTTGCCCCCCACATCCCTCCCCATCACCCCCTTTGCTTTAAGATACAGGGATGAAACTCCAGGTGTAAACTTTTCAGGGTCAGCCTCTTACCAAGGAACAGACATTTGGGTACCTTCCTAGCTAAGAGGAGGGGTGGTGCACAAGGTGGCTCTGGGCCTTTGCTGTAGGCAGAGAGAACCAGGCCACCACGAGCTCTTCAACCCACTACTTCGTTTACAACTCTCTGACTTTGTATTCCCTGGTTTGCGTGTCTGACACCTCACTTGGCACATGATTTATTACAGCTTTTCAATAGCCCGTTCTTTCTGGATTGACCTGTCCGTCTCCATTTGGAGTAGAAAGATTGGCTTCTAGGTGTTTGTGGTGAGAATATTCCTGAGTGCAATGGTTTGGGGTTAGGGGCTTCCTGCTTTTGGTACAGAACTGAGGACCATAACCAAAGGAACTCCCCTTTTTCTGGCTGGGAAATGAAAAGGGTGGGGAAATACACACTAGAAGTTGCCTGAGACCTGGCTGAAGGAGAGTGTGGGTGCAGAAAAACTTTCTGTTTTACCAACACCTTCAGTGATAGAAAAAAAAAAAAAATCGAACTTCTGCCTGCATCACAGGCAAGGGAAGGTAGTTCAATGGAAACAGCATGGAAAGAGCTTTGGAGCCCATATAGGTCAATCCCCTGCTTCTGGGGTGGGCATTCTCTCCCACATGAATAGGTCCAGATTTCATTTTGAAAACATTTCCCTGGGGGGAATCTTCCCTCAACTTGTCTCTCTTTCCATCTCTACCCTTCTTCAAGGTTTGACAGTCTCTCCAACCAAAATCCCTCTTGCTGTAGTCAGAGCCTCTTAGGGACCAGTTAAACTGGAATAAGGGATGGCCATAACAAAACATGCAAATTCCCTTTCCTTTTAAAGAGCAATATGTCTCCTGGATATTACCTGAATAAACCCATCAGCTTGCTGTTACTGTTCTGGGATTATACTTGATGAGGATGGTTGCAGAAAGTCCTGTAAACATCTTCTGTACTCGGTATGGGGAGGGAAAGTCCCACCCATTTCCTGTGGAACATTCTGATTCCTGTTGTTGCTCTATATTTACAGAGTGGGCTCCATCAAGAGCCCACCTCCTTCTGTCACTGGTGGAAAGGCTATTTAATATGATCCCAGTTAGAGGGAGAAGGATCTGGGATGGTTGTTGAAACATGGCAGATGGGGGGGACCCGGAGGGAATGAACCACCCCAGGATGCTGCGTGACCACCTGACCCTCTGCAAAGCAGCATCGTGGCACTTTGTTCCCTTCCAAGGTTCCCACAGTGAGTGCCACCCATTTTTACCACAGTGGCAACAGGATTTATGCTTCCACCCACTCTCAGTTCTGAACTCTCTATGGCTTTGCCCCTCATTGGTCATAAAACAGGTGTCACCTGCCTCTCTGACTTGGCTTTTCTTGCAATTACATGGTTTCCTTTGTGATCTTCCTGGCCAGTGGAAGCAGAAGGATGCTTTTACAGATGGGGTATTATAGATGGGTTGGCAGATGAGGTGATTTCTGAGGGACTGGCACGATGCCCAAAGGAACGTGAGTCAGCTCTCAGAGGAGGTTTGGTTTTTCCTTCCAAATTCATACAAACAGCAGTGAAGTTTAAAAGATCCTCAAGTGGATTACAACCCCCATTCATTTGGCAGCAGAGGAGCACAACTGTCAAAAAGCCCAGGTACTTTCAGCCGTGGGAGAGGCACAGAGTCACTCTCAAGTTGGACAGGGCTTCAAGCTGTATCTAAAATTAACATCGGGGCCTTTTGTTCCCTTTCGAGGTTCCTTTGAGGAACGGGTGAAAGCCACCTCTTCTTGACCACAACAGTGACTGGATTTATTTTTGTCCTGTCTTCCTCCTCCCCATTCTCAGTTCTCGAGGCTTTTATTGTTTTTGGTTTTAGCCAGGCTTGGGCTGGTTGCTTACTCTCCGGTGTGCAGGGCTTCTAGAAGTGTTAGCCACAGCCAGCGGGAGGCAGCAGATCACCCATCCCACCTGCTGAGCCCTCACGGGCAGACATCTGTTGAGCTCCTCCCCAGCACCAGCCGCAAGAATGTACTAGATGTGGTCCCTGTTCTGTAAGAGCTCTCAGTTTAGAGCAGTGTTTTTCGGGAAAAAAAAAAAAGTGGTATGATACACGTAATATAAAATACCATCCTAACCTTTTTTTTTTTTTTTTTTTTTTTTTTTTGAGATGGAATCTCACTCTTGTCACCCAGGCTGGAGTGCGGTGGTGCGATCTTGACTTGCTGCAACCTCTGCCTCCCAGGTTCAATTGATTCTCTTGCCTCAGCCTCCCTAGTAGCTGGGATTACAGGCATGCACGACCATGCCCAGCTAATTTTTGTATTTTAGTAGAGACAGGGTTTCCCCATGTTGGCCAGGCTGGTCTCGAACTCCTGACCTCAGGTGATCCACCCACCTCGGCCTCCCAAAGTGCTGGGGTTACAGGCATGAGCCACCTGCCCTCATCCTAACCATTTTTAAGTGTATAGTTCAGTGATGTTAAGTTTACTCACATTGATGTGCGAACAATCCTCAACTCTTGTCTCCTGCAAACCTGAAATTCTGTACAGTATATACATGGGGGATACGTTCCAAGACCCCTGGTGGATGTCTAAAACTGCAGATAGTACCGAATCCTATAGAGAAAGATAGTCCCAGATTTGTTGATGGTTTGACTTAAGATTTGTTGACTTTATGATGGTGTGAAAGCAATACACATTCAGCAGGAACTGTACTTTGAATTTTGAATTTTGATCTTTTCCTGGGCTAGTGGTATGTGGCATGATATTCTCTTGTGATGTTGGGCAGCGGCAGAGAGCCCTAGTCAGCCCTGTGATCACGAGGGTCAGCAACTAATACAGTACTCTACAGTTTACCGCGTTCAGTAAATCACATGAGATATTCAATGGTTTATTATAAAATAGGCTTTGTGATAGATGATTTTGCTCAAATGTAGGCTAATGTAAGTGTTTGGAGCACACAAGGCAGGCTAGGTTAAGCTGTGACATTCGGTAGGTTAGGTGTATTAAATGCATTTTCTACTTAAAATATTTTCAATTTACAATGGGTTTATCAGGCCGTGACCCATCATAAGCTAAGGGGTATCTGTAATGCTGCAATGAACATGGGTGTGCAAATATCCCTCTAATACTCTGCTTTTAAAACCAAGTGTTCTTGGCCGGGCATGGTGGCTCATACCTGTAATCCCAACACTTTGGGAGGCCGAGGCGGTCAGATCACCTGAGGTCAGGTGTTCGAGACCAGCCTGGGCAACATATAGTGAAGCCTCATTTCTCTACTAAAAATACAAAAAATTAGCTGTGTGCGGCGGTGCATGCCTGTAGTCCCAGCCACTTGGGAAGCTGAGGCAGGAGAAATGCTTGAACCCAGGAGGCAGAGGTTGCAGTGAGCCAAGATCACACCACTGCACCCCTCCAGCCTGGGCAACAGAGCGAGACTCTGTCTCTCAAAAAAAAAAAACACACACACACACACAAAAGCAAGCGTTCTTAACCTGGGGCCCGTGAACTCCCAGAAACCAGCTGCAATACATGGTGTGTTCCAGAAATGCTTCTTGTTCTAGGGAAAGCAAATTCATAGCTCGCATCAGGTTTTCAGTGGGGTTAGGATACCAGGAGGGCTCAGTCTAGAGAGTAACAAAAGCAGCACCTCCTTCGGAATCCCCCGAGGCCCCGCGTGTCCTGAGTGCCGCCTGTCCGGTGGCAGGGCAGGTGTGAAGGAGCAAGTCATTCACATCTTGGTTCCCGTCCCAGCTGTGCCATTTACTACCTGGGTGACACTTGGCAGTTCAGCTGACGTCTTGGAGCCCTAGTCTTCAAATCTGTAAAATAGAAATAATGACAACATCTTCCTAGGATTGTTAGGAACACTAAACTAGATTGAGCACCATGGTTAAAAGCATCATGTGGTAGGCTGAATCATAATGCCCCTCCCCCAATCATAATGCCCCAACCCCAACCATATTTTGGCACAGACCCTGCCAAAATATCCAGCTCGTAATCCCTGGATATCCTGGCAAAAGGGACTTTGCAGGATGTGGTTAAATGGAGGATCTTGAGATGAAGGAGATTATCCTGGGTTATCCAGGTGGGATCTAAATGTAATCACAACTGTTCTTGTGAAAAGGGAGGCAGAGGGAGATCTGACTACCGAAGAAGAAGCAGGATGAGTGATGGTGAAACAGGAGGCTGGAGTGGTGGGAGAAAAGGCTACAAGGCAGGGAAGGTAGGCCCCCTCTGGAAGCTGGAAAAGCAAGGAAACGGATTCCCCTGCCAGATCTTCTGGAAGGAGCCAGCCCTGCGGACAACCTCCATGTTAGTCTAGTGAAACTGATTCCACACATCTGGCCTCCGGAGCTGTAATAGAATAAATCTGTGTTGTTTTAAGTAATGTGTTACAGCAGCAATAAGAAACGAGTACACATGGACTCTGGGGCCAGACTGCCTGGGTTTGATCTGAGTAAACCACTTACCAGCTGTGTGACCTTGGGCATGTCATTTAATCTCTTCATGCCTCAGTTTCCTCATCTTTCAATAATAAGACCCACCACAAAAGGGCTGCTATGAGGAGTAAAGAAGCTAGTATTTCTAAGTCATTGAGAATGGCACCGGAAACCTGGTAAGTGCTGTATAAAGTATTTGTTAAATAAAATAACTAAAAAGCACGTGAAGGTGGCTGGCTCACAGGAGGCTGTGGGGTGACGCGAGTGGATGCTGACGGGTTTGGCGGCATGGGCTGTGCTCCGTGGAGTGAGTTCAGGAAGGCAGGGGAGTATTTGGTGCCTCTCAGGAAGACCGTGGTAGTCTTCGTTAAAATGAACCATAGATGCTTGAAGGAATGAACCCTTCATTGTCTGTTACACTGAATGCCTCACACCCTGCATTTCCCAGTGTTCCTTGAAATATTAATAGCTGTTACTTCAAAACAAGAGTCAAGGTCAAGTAAGTTTGAGAAACTGCATTTCAAAGCCGACCAGTTTTCTTTTCTTTAGAAGTCTCAGAAGCTTTCATATGCTAATGAGCCTGATGAATCTCTGAGAAGCATTTTTTAAATATTTGGCCACTCAGTCACTTTGTATGGTGCTTCCAGCGTGGCCAGCACTCCGCAGAAGGCACCTCAGAGCAAGCCTGGATGCCTGTGGCTGCTGCAGAGTGTGTGAAGGTGGGACAACCCGTCTGAGAGGCAGTGTCAGGGGCCTGTTTGCCTGACCTCAGAACTAACTAGAAAATGTAGCTGCTGCTGATCCTGTCATTCATATCCCAGACAGTCAGAAAGGGTTACCGACAGGCCCATCTATCCCTGTTTCCTTTAGGGCCAGTGGAGGCACCTAGACCCTGAGGCCCCAGACCCTAGCATGCCCCTCTCTTGCCTCCCTCCTGACGCAATCCGAGACCCTGAGGGCACCGTGGATGCCACAGCCCTCAGGTCTAAACTTCATCCCGCCCCCTCCTCCAGCTGCCCCTTGGCTGCTTCTCAGGCTTAGGGATGTATCTACCAGCAGCCAGCATCAGCCTATGGGAGGACAGATGGAGAAAGTGGCAGTGTGGGCCCTGGAAGCAGGCCTGGGGCCTTTTTGGACAAGGGACTCTGGGGGTCTGGATATCCAAAGTGAGGTGTAGAAGGTGAAGGCAGACAAGGCCTCTGGGCCCTGTGGGCTTTTGGCTCCAGGGGGTGTGGTGTGACTTGAGGAGTGGTCAAGCAGGGCCCTCTAGTGTGGGGGACCTAGAGCCAGAGCCCCAGGTGTCTGGACCCAGGGCAGCAGCACAGACCCTGAATTGCAAATAGTGCCCCAGTCACCAAACCAGCCCTCTCCATAGCCATATCTTTGTTTGCTTCTGCGCATCTCTAGGAGACACGCAGTTTGAAGCTCCTGGTTCGTCAGGAACTTGCATCCTGACATCCACTGTACCCCACGGGGCTTGGCACTGTACCTGGCACACTGAGGCCAGGTCTGCAGCGAGCTCTCACCAGCAGCAGTCACTGTGGCGATGGTGGCTGCCGCATGCCCTGGCCCTGGCCCCCTCCTCCCGAATGGAGGGAACAGTGGAGCAGGTTTCAGTTCTCAACCATGGGGAGGGCCACCACTTCCCACAGGGAGCCCAGGCCTCTGCCGTCAGTAGGGGAGCAGGGTGGGCCACTGACTAATGCGGCTTTCAGTGCCTGCGATGGGAATGCCCATGGAGAGGTGGCCTTGAAATAAGTGCCTTTGTTTAATCTTCATGCCCTGGAACTATTTTTCACAAGGTGGTTTAGTTAGAGGGGCTGTGGATCTGGTAATGAGGCTGGCCTTGGAGGGGGAGCCTTGTAAGAGGAGCTCAGCTATAAACACTTCTAGCAGGGCTGTGTTCATAAAATCCTGGGGGCCCCCGGGGAATTTGAAGCTCTACACAGAAAATTACAGGGCAGGAAAGGACCTGGCAATTATTTTTCCTCCAAGAATGGCCATGCTTAAAACATCACCATTACGCGCCACAAGTGGCTTTCTCCAGGCCAGGACAGTGCTTTCAAAAAATACTTTATTGGGTTTTTTTTTAAATCACAAAAGCAATATAGGCTTGTTTTAACACAGAGGTGTGTTCTAATCATCAAAAGGAAAAAAGTCAATAGGTTCCCTGATTCCCATCTCCCTACGTCCCCAGTGGTACCAGTGTTAACAATGTAGTGTTTAGTTTAGCCAGAGGTGATTAACGCACCTTTTGTGTGTGCTTATACAAAAATGGACCAACATGCATACACATATATGGGCATTTTTGGTTTTATGTGTTGGTGTTTGCTCTTTTAAAAAAGAGGAATCCCACTATACCTATTATGCTGTAAGTTTCTCTTTTTACTTAGCAATATATCACGAACATTTTCTAAGTCAATACATATAGATCCACTTCATTTTTAAAAACAGCTACATAATGTTCCCCAGTATGAGTACCATAATGTATTCAGCTGTTTCCCTATTGATGTATATTCAAGTTTGTTTCCAGGGTTTTTTTTTTTTTAAGTATAATAAGCAGTTCTTTTAAAAATATTCTTTGATTTCTTTATCTTGTGCATATGTTGCAAGAGACTCTTTTGCCTTGGGAGAATTATAAAAATGGTGAACAATTAAAATGTTTCTTTGGCGTCACATTGATATAGTTTTGACACCTTAAGCCCTTTATGTATTGGTTTGGGCGGCCCATATTTCCTGGGTGCTGTGCCTGGCACTGTGGAGGACAGTGACCAAGGAGACGTCTGTCCTCAAGGACCCCTGCTTTAGTGAGGCTGCTGACAAGCAGGTGGACAGGAACACGGCTCAGATGGGAGATCAAGAGGGAGGTTTTGGCCAGAATGGAAACTTAATAGATGAGAGTGTGGCCTCTTGGTTTAAATCCTGTCTCTACCACTTAGTTGATAGGAGGTCTGGGGGAAGTTCACTTTTCTTATGGGGCTATTGTGAGACTCAAAGAGTTAATGTAAAGAAAAGTGCTTAGGAGGCCAGGTGTGGTGGCTCATGCCTGTAATCCCAGCACTTTGGGAGGCCGAGGACGGCTGATCACATGAGGCTAGGAGTTTGAGACCAGTCTGGCCAACATCGCAAAACCCTGCCTCTACTAAAAATACAAAAATTAGCCAGGTGTGGTGGTGCACAGCTACTCGGGAGGCTGAGGCAGGAGAATTGCTTGAACCCAGGAGGCAGAGGTTGTAGTGAGCCATGATCGTACCACTGTTCTCCAGCCTGGACAACAGAGTGAGACTCTTGTCTCAAAAAAAAAAAAAAAAAAAAAAAAAAAAGAAAAAAGAAAAGAAAAAGAAACGTGCTCAGGACCCAGCCAGCAAGTTGGAAACACCAAATGGATTGTTGCTGTTTGAAGTGCTGCCCCCGCCACTGGGAGATCAGGAAAAGCTCCCCCAGAAGGGGTGACGGTGCAGCTGGCCCTTGAGAAGGAGTTGAAGGCCTTTTAGTCAGTTGGGGAAAAAACAAACACTCCCTGCCCACCACCAACACCTGGTCCTGACCTCAGTTCTTCAGCTCCCTAGGCTGTTCAAAGATCCAAAAACCTCTTTATTTTTAGTTGCTAAAAATATCCCCTAAGCCAGGGTTAAAGAATTTCTCCCTGAGTGGT
This sequence comes from Theropithecus gelada, assembly GCF_003255815.1. Lineage (NCBI taxonomy): Eukaryota > Metazoa > Chordata > Mammalia > Primates > Cercopithecidae > Theropithecus > Theropithecus gelada. The sequence continues at coordinate 20,179,043 of NC_037668.1, read as the reverse complement.
AAACAGGTGACTTAGAACCAATCAGGGCCCAGCAGCCCCAGTGATGATGCTGTTCCTCCCCTACCCCCAAACATTCAGCAGGATCCTTTCATGTGTCAAAAGGAAAGAAACTTACCAGAAACTTCCTGTTGAGAAAACGATTCCTCTTACCCCAGACTTAGCAGATGCACAGAAACCTTTGACTCCTGGATCTGCCAAGGCACACAGAGAACCAGAAACACGTATTGGCCTGGCCTGGGACAAGCAAACATCCGGGTTCAGTCCAACAAGCCCTCCTAGTACAGCCTGGGGCAGCACACACAGTAGTGGAGAGAGTGAACTTTGGAGGCTGCCTGGCCCGGCTCTAGAGCCTAGGTCTGCCCCTTATTAACTGTGTGACCTTTAGTAAATTACTTAATCTCTCCGAGCCTCAGTTTCCCTGTCTGTAAAATAGAAATAAGAATACCTATCTTAGAACACTGTTAAGGACTAAATGAAATGGTGCCTGTAAGGTCTGGTCCCCTGAAACGCGGGCTAGCACTCCCCAACTGTCTGGCCATCCTTCTCCAGTTGCCATTTGGGGATTGGCTCTTGTGACAAGCAGGGGGCACAGGGCCTGGGGAATACTGGAGGAAGGCACCCAGCCCCACCTGGGAGTTGGAAGGGACCAGCTTAGACCTGTGGAAGGGAGGGACGCTTGATCTGGAGGTCTCTGGTGAAGAAGCTGAGAAGAGGGAGTGCTTGTACAGAAGACGGAGGGGCGCAAGCTCAGGGGTTACTGGTAACTTGGTTTGGCTGGGATGAGACACCAGGTGTGGCAGGTGATGGGGATGGAGGGGCCAGCTGGTGCCAGGTGGGAAAAGGCCCTTTTGGCCAAGTGCAGTTAGGAGGTTGGACAGTCTGGGTTGCCACTGAAAGGTTCCAGAGGGGGAGGTGACATGATTTGGTTTGTATTTTGGAACATTCACTCTGGCAGCAATGTAAAGATGGCTGGGGCGTGGGGCACATGATGAGACCGAGGTGTGGCCACTGCAGCCCAAAGATTGACTGGGGACACTTGGCCTTACTGCTTCAAATAGAATTGGTTACAAACTCCCACCCCACACAGGAGGGGACCCAGTGTCTTTCCACTGGTCTCTGGGGGCTCGGAAACTTCCACTTCTCTCTTGACAGCTCATCTGATGTCAAACTCTTTCTGCTGAATTCTCCACCTTTATCCTGTACTTATTCTCCACCTCTATCCTCTATCCTGTACTAGTGACCCCTTAAGGCACCCTTCCTGTTCCCATTGCTCCTCGAGGGGCCCATGACCAAGGCCTCTAGGTTAGCCGACATTTCCATGGATCTGGAGCAAGGGGAAGGGGTGAGGTGGTGGGGGCACAACAAACGGGATGGTGCTGAACGCCACATGCTCCTGATCTTACAGTCTCAGCACTGTCCGTGTCTCATGGGTGGTCAGCAGCAGTTAGTCCTCAGTGGGCTCCGGCTTCCCCCTCTCATGGGACTGGCCCAAGGTGCTGCTTAGCCACCTGCCCTCTCCTTCCAGTCCCATAGCTCACAATGTCTCACCTCCAATGTTCCTGTTCATTTCTAGGGCACATACGTTAAGCCCTGTGTTGGTCTCCTCTGACCCCACCCCAGCCCTATCCAGAGGAATCTTCTTCATTAGCAAACATGCTGGGGTGTGTAAGTGGGCTCCTAAACTAAGATGGTCTCTTCCTCGCTAGGGACCCCATCACCAGGTCTCCATAGAGGTCTGTTCACTGGTGGGAAGAGGAGGAAGGGAAAGATGATAAATGGATATTCTATCTGTGGAAATGAAAGCTGTGGTCTTAGTTCCACAAACATAGCCCTGTCTAGATTGCAGGTAACAATGTGGGTTTCCAAGGTGGTGCAGACACCAGGGATGGAACCCAGTTTATTTTAATTGTATATTGATTCTCTGGTCAGCAAAGATTCTTCTGAGAATGAGCATTTAAAGTGTGGACTTGAGTTTTCTTTTTTTTTTTTGAGATGGAGTCTCGCTCTGTCACCCAGGCTGGAGTACAATGGCGCAATCTCGGCTCACTGCAAGCTCTGCCTCCTGGGTTCAGACCATTCTTCTGCCTCCGCCTCCTGAGTAGCTTGGACCACAGGTGCCCACTACCACTCCTGGCTAATTTTTTTGTATTTTTAGTAGAGATGGGTTTTCACTGTGTTAGCCAGGATGGTCTCGATCTCCTGACCTCGTGATCCGCCCGCCTCAGCCTCCCAAAGTGCTGGGATTACAGACATGAGCCACCGCGCCTGGCTGAGTTTTCTTTAGAAGACAACGTACACCCCAAACTGGCCAGCCCCCAAATAGAAGGCCTGCTTAGCAGGCTGGCAGGTGAAAGGGCATGGGATTTGGAAGACATAGAATGCTGAAGGCCCCAGTCAATTGATTGAACCTCTCTTGGTTTGGGTTTCTTCATCTGCTAAAGGGGCGTATTACTCCCTTACAGGGACATTATGAGATTGCAATGAAATGGTATGTGCAAAGTCACCTGGCTTGGCCCACAGTCTGGCTTTTGGGTAATTTTCACACAAAAGGAAATAGCTATGAACTGAATTGTGTCTCCCCAAAATGCATTTGTTGAGGCCCTAACCTCCAAAGTAACTGCCTTGGAGATAGGGAGTTGAGGCCCTACCTCCAATGTAACTGCCTTGGAGATAGGGTCTGTGGGAGGTAATTAAGTTTAAATAAGGTTATAAGGATGGGGCCTAATCCTATAGCACTGAGGCTCTAGGAGAAGAGAAAAAGAGAGGTCTCTCTCCGTCTCTCTGCCATGTGAGGACACAGTGAGACGGCGGCCACCTGCAAGCCAGGAAGAGAGCCTGACTGTGTTGGCACCCTGATCTCAGACTTCCAGCCTCCAGCACTGCGAAAAAATACATTTCTGTTTTTTAAGTTACCCAGTCTATGGTATTTTGTTTTGGAGACCCGAACGGACTACCGCAGGTGCATATTTAACCTGTGGGCAGTCTGTCTTCAGAAAGTGGTGACATGGTGCACATGGCCCTGGTGGGAGTGGGTCTGTGGTCTCCTATCCTTTGATAAAGCTTATTCTGTGACCTCCAAGGTCCCAGTGATCTGGGTCCTGCTACCTTCTTGGCCTCATCTGGTACCATCCCTCACTTCTTTTTCACATTGGTCTTCTTTCTTCTATCTCTGCAACTCTCTAAACTCCATCCTGCCTTGGGGTTTTTGCACATGGTTGTCCCCTCTGTAATGCATACCTTTGCAAGGCTCACTTTGGATTCAGAGGACCCCTCCATAGAGAGCCCTGTCCTGGCTGTCTGGGACTTCTCCCATTTCCTTTGCCCTGTCTTATTCTCTTCCTGGCAGGTATCACTCTCTAAAATTAAATGGTTTACCAGTTTAATATCTGTTTTCCTCCCCTGAAATGTAAGCTCTGTGGGGACAGGGGCCTTGTCTATTTGTCTTGCTATATCCCTAGAGCTTACCAAGTCACATAATAGGGGCTCAACTCATACTCAATGAATGAATGAGTGAATAAGCTGATCAGGGCAAAGCTCCATGCCTGTGCATCCAGCACCTCTTGAACCAGACCCCAAACACTTAATTTCCAGCATCACACCTTGTCTCTCATTACAACTAGAGACCAGTCGGTCCATCCAAAGGATTTCCAATCAAAGGGTTCTATGGGGAGCATGGGGTCCACTACAGAGATCTAGACTGGAGGAGGAGGTGAGTGAGTTGATCTTTGAATGTTCTTCTCTACCCTTTCAACTACAACAGCTCTGAATTTGTGTTTCCCATGTTGGGCGTACATGAACAATCTTATAAAAGAAATGGCCCCACAGCCTGGAGAAAATGGAAAACTACAAATCGCATCCAAGTCTTCACATTACACAGATGAATCTCAGGTCCAGAGACTTGCCACACACAGATGGCCAGAGGTGGGATGCTCTATCCCCAGTGGTGCCGTGGTCAGGGATCAAGAAATTCCTGCTATGTGAGTGAAAAATAATGGCTCCCTTAAATGCTGTAACTTGGCTTGCTTTCTCTGAGAACTGAGGACAGGAGAAAGGATTTATGATCACCACTGGTCTCTGTTAGTCCCAAACAAACTTCAGGCTCCATAACGCCCATGGGTAGTCATTATACACTGCAACAGACCAAAAGCGAGCTCTGGTGAGGCACTCAGGAGAAGCCTGTCCTGGCCGGACCAAAGAGCCACTGTGGGACATCACACATGGCCCAGGGAGTGGGATGGTTTCAGATGAGAACAATTTCTTCTTAGATACAGAGCCGGGTAGCATGGACCCCTTCGCCCTAAGCATCATGTTTATGGTAGAATCATAGACTTCCCTGACAAGGCCCATTCACTGGCTGGCCTGTTTTAGAGCCACCTTTTTTCTACCTTTGCTTCCCACCCCCCACCTTCCTCCCTTTCTTCCTTTAGTTCCATGGAGCATTTGCTGACTGGAAATTTTACGAACCTTGCTGCAAACCCAGAAGTTCATTTCATCACTGGCAATCAGCTCCTGTCCTCAGGGAAAGCTAATTAGGTACTACAGGACTTTTGATGTTGCTTCCATGGTAACCCCCCTAGTAATGGTGTACATGCAGAATATGTGCTCCAGGGTGTTTAAATTTATATATGTATATATATAAAATATAAAATATATTATATATAAATAATATATCTTAAGAAAATCTGTAATTTTTTTCCTCTTGCTTTGTTTCTGTGTATATTTTTTTAAATGATGGAAATTTTCCCTGAAGTTTTTTTCCCCACAGAGAGGGAACAGTACACAAAAAGGCTTTTTCCATTTTCTCTCCTTTAATTTAGAGAAATTCATAGTTGTGCAAGAGTGAAAGTTTTTCAGTTTGGTCAGAAAGTGTCTAAGCAGGAATATGCTCTCCTCCCTGATCGCTGATAACATTTTAATGACAGATTTTGCTTAAATAAAAAATCAGAAAGGTCTCAAGCCTTTCAAAATAGAATGAGGGGAAAACGAGTGAATCCAATGAATGGACTCTAAACTTATCCTAAAAAAAAAAAAAAAAGAAAAAAGGCAAGCTTCCCTGCATGCCTACCCCTCTGCAGGAAGTGTGGGAAGGCCTCACAAGCCTGAAGCTCAGGCTGTGCCATGTGGCTGCTGGAGACACTGGGTAGTGTCCTTGTCTCCCTGTCAAGGCAACCTGTCCCAGGCCCTACAGAGATTGCAGCTGAATGGCCCTGTCCTGAGGTGGCCAGATGGCCTTCAGCATTGGCCTTGTGGTGAGCTGGCGATGACATCTTTGCTTGGTGAGACACTGTAACCAGGGAAAGCTCAGACCTGGACTCCCTGAGGTGCAGGTGACAAGGGAGAGGGCCTGTGACACGCCCACAGCTGAAAGCTGAGGGCTTCTGAAGAATCCCTGAATAACTAAAAGTGCTTTCTGTACTATCCCTCACTGGCCGTCCAAGGATGGAATACCATGCTGACCTCTTCATTAGCTGCCAGCGAATCCGTTTAGCCTCAGCATTTGCCAACAAGGTCCACTGTTCCCAGATTCCATGCTGTTTTTCTCCAGTGCCCCCCCCATTAATTCCGTTTTGCCTTTGTTCTGTGATTCAGTCTACCAGCTGACTTCCTCACATCTGAGAAAACACTTTGTATGCAAAACAACCAAACTGCTTGCAAAATAACTTTTTAAATGCTCTGAGTTATTCTTTGATATCTCAAATGATGCATCCATGGTGGGAGTGGGGATGGGGGAAGCTGGAATGGCCCTTGACCCTGATCTCCTTCCCATCCAGTAACCCAGTTGCTTGAGAAAGACTGGCCAGCAGATGTAACTGAGTGGAGTGGGAAGGTGGGGACAGGTGAGGGTTCCTTCTAGGGGCTGTGGCATAAGAATCTAAAAGGAAAATGTTGGGTACAGTAGGCACATGACCTGGCTTTTCTAATATGTGCCAAATGTAAGAATTAGTTTTGTTATATATTAGTTTTGTGGCATAACAAAGCACCTCAAAACATAACGGCTTAAAATAAGAATTTAGGTCACATTTCTGTGGGTCAGTCATTTGGGCGGGGCTCAGCTTGGTGGTTCTTCTGCTGGTCTTACCTGGGGTGAGCTTCTGTCATGCAGCTGGTCTAGGATGGCTTCTGATGGCTGGCAGCTGGTGCTGGCTGTAGGCTGGGCTGAAAGGGGTAGTGAGGCCATGTGTCTATAGTGAGCCTCACGGTGCTGACATTTTTCAAACCTCTGCTGTATCACTCTTTCTACTGTTCCACTGGCCAAAGCAAGGTACATGGCTAAATTCAGACTGAAGAGATTGAGAAATAGGCTGTACTGGCCAGGTGTGGTGGCTCACACCTGTAATCCCAGCACTTTGGGAGGCCGAGGTGGGCATATCACTGGAGGTGAGGAGTTCGAGACCAGCCTGGCCAACATGGTGAAACCCCATCTCTACTAAAAATACAAACATTAGCCAAGTGTGGTTGTGGGTGCCTGTTATCGCAGCTACTCAGGAGGCTGAGGCAGGAGAATCGCTTGAACCCGGGAGGCAGATGGCGCCATTGCACTCTAGCCTGGTTGACAAGAGCGAAACTGTCTCAAAAAAAAGAGAGAGAGAAATAGGCTGTACTTCTTGACTGGAAGAGAGGCAAAGTCACATGTACAGAAGTAAGTGAATGGGATGGGAGGAATTTGTGGCCATTTCTGCAAGCTGCCGCCTCCGGTGTATCTGATACATGCCTTCCAGGCACTGCTGAAGCCGTGTCTAGCCCAAGAAACTTTTCAAATTGCATCCGAATCATGCATGTCTTTTGCTAGAGCTACTTGAGATTGTGAACTGATTCATGGGACATGTGTTTGATTCATATTTATATACCCACAGTAGCCTAACCTTGTTGATTCTTAATAATTATTATACTGAACTGAGTTGAGTTAGTTCTCCTTTTTCTCTAATTACAAGCTCCTTAAAGGAAAGTTTGGAATCACTGTTGCATACAATCTCTCTCCCAGAGCTCTCAGAATTATACTAACAGCTGAAAATCCTACAAGTCCTCAGAACCACCAGTTAAGTGGTAGAGGGATTAGGCCTAGAGCCACCTCTGGACAGAGCAACTATCTGAGGAAAGAGTGGAACTTTCAGGAGACCAGAGACTGTGGTACTGACACATTACATCTTCAGGCCAGTTGCACCCTCAATGAGTGAAATCACTTTTTTAGGCTTAGGAGGCAGAAAGATTCAGTGACTCGGAGAATGTGGCTTTCCTTTCCCCATTCAGGGAGGCCAGCATGCGAGGAGCAAACCCACGTTTGGTCAGGAAGGGACTCGTTCATCAGCCCTGGGCCTCTGTGGCTTCTCCTGCTCTGGAACAGCCCAGAACAGACCACTCGAGGGCCCACAGTGCTCCCTGCCCCATGCCACATTGTGTCCACATCACCTCAGTACTTTTCCAGAATCCATCAGAGGCCAACAGTCAAGCTGGTCTAGAATCACGGCTGGATGACTGAGACTAAGCCCTAGGGGAAGATAGTCCTTCGTGGAGCCACATACACACTCCTCCTGCCCCTCTGGTCCAGCGCTACTCAATATCCTGGTTTCAGACTTGCTCTAGAACTTTCTAAGGCTTGGAGGTCACCTGGGACAGTTTATTCGAGGTTGAACCACCCTTTGAGAATAAGAGGGTGTCCCTTCCCATGGTGTGAGATGAATTGTCAAGTCCTTTGTGAGTCACAGGCTTAGGAATGGATTTTCAACAGGAATTTCCATTCTGGGTGGTTAACAAGGGCCACGGGCAATCTGTCCTTTTCTTCATATGACACAGTCATCCGCCTACACACTTTTTATTCACCAAAATTCTACTGACTGCCCACTCTGTGCCAGGCAACGTCTCAGGCATGGGAGTGGGGTGAGATGAGCCAGGCATGGTTCCTGTCCCTGGAGAGCTCAGGTGCACTGAGAACACAGATGAGGTGGGAGCCGCCAGCAAGAGGGTCTGTGTAGAACTACAGAATTATGGCTTCTTAAGGCAGGTGGTACCTTGGGGATTGTCTAGTCTATTCCCTCATTCCTCAGAGGAGGAAGCTGAGCCCAAGAGAGGGAAGATTAGTCCAGGGGCACACAGTATGTGGGAGTTATTAATTCACTAAACAAGCATTTATTGAACACCTACTAAGCGCTAAGATCTGAGCTAGGCTCTGGAGATGCCACAGGGAACAAGGAAGACACAGCCCTTGTCTCTTTGGAGCTCCAACTGTGACTGGTGGAGGGGGGGGGGCTCCCGATCCTGGTTACATTTTAGACTCACCTTGGAGCCTTAAGAAGAACCCCCGTGCCAGGGCTCCACCCCCAGAGATTCTGATTTACTTGGCCTGGGGTGGGCCTGGGCATGGGTATTTTTGAACAAGCTCTCCAAGTTATTCTAATGTGCGATGTGAGTAGGTTGAGAACCACGTCTAAGGGGTGAGACAGCAAAAATCTCACAAACGCAAACCAATCATTGGGATTGTGCTTTGTTAGGAATGAATGGGATGCAGAGTGAGGAACCAGCGGAGTGGGGTATCTGCTACTTGCTCTGAAACGGGAGGGAGCGAGACCACACTTGGAGAACTGTGATTCCAGGGGTCAGAAGGAAGGAAGGAAGCATACAGTGTCCTCATGTGGGACAGCAATGGGATCTTCTGGGCCACGTCCCACCCTGCAGATGCAGAAAACCCTGCAGTGGAGCCCTGTCCAGCAGAGGCTTTTAACCTGCAGCCTGAAAACTCCCCCAACCGCCAATCAAAACACCGCCTCTTTACACACAGTGTTTGTGAGTGCCCCCCAGGCCCTCCAGCTTAAAAATCCCTCACATTTTTAGACAGTTAGTAAAGCACTGTCGGACTTATTTATTTATTTATTTATTTTGAGACTGAGTCTTGCTCTGTCGCCCAGACTGGAGTGCGGTGGCGCCATCTTGGCTCACTGCAAGCTCTGCCTTCCGGGTTCAAGCGATTCTCCTGCCTCAGCCTCCTGAGTAGCTGGGACTACAGGCGCCCGCCACCACGCCCGGCTAATTTTTTTGTGTTTTAGTAGAGACGGTTACACTGTGTTGCCCAGGCTGTTTGCGAACTCCTGAGCTCAGGCAATCTGCCTGCCTCGGCCTCCCAAAGTGCTGGGATTATAGGTGTGAGCCACCGCGTGGGCCACCAACCCCAGCCACCAACTTTTTATCTGTATTATTGGATCCTAACACTAACCTCATGAGGCAGGCAGGGCCAAGGTCAATGTTCCCCTGTTGGAGATGTGGAAACAAGCTCAGAGAAGTCACACACGGCCTGAGATCACATGGCTAATACCTGGATGTGGAGGACTTCAGGCTAGCTCTCTGGCCTCCAGCTCCACTACCCCATGTGGCCCCCACCTTCCCTGCACCAGCAAGCTGCAACTGAGGCAGGGCACCCGAGAGGCAGCTGGGGACCAGCACCTTCCCGTCACGCTGGGCAGAGCTGCTGGTGCGTTCTCCCCTTCAGCTGTGACGGCTTACAATCCCGCTCCTCATCAGGCAATCAAAGGAATCTGTTACTTGTTGCTTCCCTTCCTGCCCAGAGTGAACCCAGTTACTATAGTAACCAGATGCAATTCTTTATTACAGAGTAGATGGTTTTAATTTTGCATTTGAAGAATTTGGCCAGGCAGTCACGTTGCCATGGCTTGGCCTGTCGGGCGGCAGTTAGAAGCAGAGGGAACCCTTTGAACAGCCATTAGGGCTTTCCAATTGCTGGGGGAAACCTGTGTCTGGAAAAACCCAGGCTCAGCTGCACTGGGGAAGGAGGAGGGTGAGTCTCCAGCTGGTGCTGTGCTGGGTACTGTCTCCTGTTCAGAAATGACAGCTCCCTGATTAGAGCCACCAGGTGAGCCTCTCAGCCAGTTGCTCCCACAGTCCCCTCTAGTTTCCCTTCAGGATCCTTATGGGTGGGTCGGTGGGGGGCTGCTCATAGGGCCTTCAACACATGTTTGTTGAATGAATGAATGAATGAATGAACAAATGATCCTTTATTAAGCCCTGTCAACCCATTGTCTCCTCTGCTCTCCATTATGGCTTTGTAAGGGTACACAGCACGGAGAAAGAGAAACTGAGGCTCAGCAAGGTGAGAGACTTGCCTCCTAGTGCTGCCTCCCCCGCCCATGCCTCTCAGGGCCCACTGAATTGCCTGGTAGGTTCCCCTTGCTGCCGAAACATATCACAGGTAGATGCTAAAAGCAAGGCAAGCATCGCCCGCCCACCCCACACCAGGCCTGGTACCATAGGTCCTCTCCTGGGTCCTCGGTTCCTGCTGAACTAAGGAAGGCAGCAAAATGGGGAGAGAAAGCTGCTTGGTGACTAACTTTGAAACAGAGCAGAAGCTTCCTTCAGCCCAGACCATCAAGGAGACAGTTGGATGGACAGAATAAAGAGCCCTTCATTCCCCGATCTCCCTGTGCAAGGGAGGAAAGGAAGGCTTCACTTGGCTTTCAGCCAGACCCCACAAATCCACGCTGATCCAGTCTCTCTGTTACTCTTTCTGTGCTGAGGGTGTATTTCCACGTTAAGTAAAACCTCCACCCAACCCTGGCCTCAACATTAATTTCTCCTAACCCAGCCTAGTTTCTTCCAGCCTTGCAGCTCAGGCCTTCCCAGGATGCATGCGTGGGCTGCTCTCCTGGCCAGGAGGTGCTGGTGTTGGTGCCCTTCATCCTGAGCTCATGTTAGGCCACAGGACCCTGCCTGTCTCCTGTTTAAAGGCAAACATAAGCAGCTTTGGAGAGCAGCAGCTCTCTGTGGCTATCGGTGGAGCAGGCAGCATATGAGGCTGGAGTCTTGAGTGGGATGTGTTTGTGGATGAGCTGGGACAGGCATCAGCCAGATCTGCTGGAGGGCCAAGGGCCCAGTAGAGAGAGGGCATAGTGTGATGATAAACACTCCACTACCTCCCAGAAGTGAGGTGCCTGCACAGGAGGCCCACACCGAACATATGCGCGGATCTCAGGCCTCACCCTCCAAGAATCAAATCATCTGAGCTGGATGAGACCTTACAGGCTTCTCATTTCAGTCTCAGATGAAGACTGAGGTCACAGAGGGGAAAGATGTGAACTCCGTTTCGCAGTCATCAAACATGGTGGGACTCCACAGTGGGACTTACCCGAAGACAAAGGCTGGGCACACAGCTGGTGCTCAGTCAATTCTTGTGTGAACAGCCATCCTCATGAGGTGACAGCAGGAAGCATCTTCGTGAAAGGTTAGGGCTAGAAGGAAGCTTAGACATCACTGAGTCCAACTGTCATTTTACAGAAAGACAGACCAGATCCATTAATAATGCTAAAACTAAGAATAGCTAATAGTTACATAGCATGCTGGGTGCTAGGCAGGATTCCATGCATGCTGCATATACGAACCCACTGCAGCCTCACAGCGGCCTCTGTGCAGCAGCTATTATCATCATCCCCAGATGAGGTCACTGAGGCATAGGGCGGTTCGGTAACTTGCCCAAGATCGTGGAGCCAGTAGTGTTAGGATCGGGCAGTCCGGCTCCAGAGTCCGCGCCGTGAACGCTTCACTGCACTGAGAGCGCAGTGCTACCAGCAAACACTTGTGCTCCCTTCTCTGAGTGGGGAGAAGGAATCTGTGCCAGCCCTTGCGAGTTCACTCATGCGGGAAACATGACTTTTTCATCTTCGCATCCCCTTCCAGGGCTCAGCTCAGGTCTGGCAGGGGCTCAGGGATGTGTTTTTAATACAAATGAGTTGATCTTTCTCACCATCGTGAAAGAGCCAATTTGGCACCTGTGTGCTGGAAGGGACCTTGGGAAGTGGCTCAATATAGAACACTTGTGGTCAGCAAAAAGGAGGGGGTGGTTCCCACATACCAAGCAGTTCTCCAGTGGCCACTGGCTGAGTGTCCTGCAATATAACTCAACCCTGACTGTCTGCCTGGAGTTAGTGTTGGCTCCCATGGGTTGAGGGCTCAGTCCCACCACATTGACCCCACTTGTGACGCCAGTCACCAGCCCCAGGCTGTTTTACCTGAGCCTCTGACCAAGTGGCTATAAATCAGGGGTTCCCAGGACGCCCTTCTCAGGTTTTCATTAATTTTCTTTTTTTTTTTTTTTTTGAGACGGAGTCTTTGCTCTGTCGCCCAGGCTGGAGTGCAGTGGCGCCCACTCGGCTCACTACAAGCTCCGCCTCCTGGGTTTACGCCATTCTCCTGCCTCAGCCTCCCGATTAGCTGGGACTACAGGCGCCCGCCACCTCGCCCGGCTGGTTTTTTGTACTTTTAGTAGAGACGGGGTTTCACCGTGTCAGCCAGGATGGTCTCGATCTCCTGACCTTGTGATCCGCCCGTCTCGGCCTCCCAAAGTGCTGGGATTACAGGCGTGAGCCACCGCGCCCGGCCTTCATTAATTTTCTAGAGCAGCTCACTGAACTCAGGGAAACACATTTACTGGTTTATTATAAAGGACCTTACAAAGGATTCAGATGAGCAGCCATATGGGAGCGAAGCAAAGGGCAGGGCGCATGGGAAGGGGTGCAGCTTCCATGCCCTCTCTGGGCATGGAACCCTCCACGTGTCCAGGGACTTCCATGTGTCCAGCTATCTAGAAGCTCATGGAAACACAAAGAGGGGAACAATAGACACTGAGGGTGGAGAGTGGGAGGGAGACGATCAGAAAAAATAACTATTGGGTACTAGGCTTAGTACCTGGTTGACAAAATCATCTGTACAACAAGCCTCTGTAACACAAGTTTACCTATATAGCAAACCTGCATATGTACCCCTGAACCTAAAATAAAAGTTAAAACACACACAGACACACACACACACACAGTCTTTTTGGGATTTTATGGAGGTTTCATTACACAGACATAATTGATGACATCACTGGCCATTGGTGATCAACTCAACCTTCGGGCCCCTCTTCCCTCCCAGGAGGTGGTGGGGTGGGGCTGAAATTTCCAGCCCTCTCATCACCAGATTGGTTCCCCTGGCAACCAGCACCCATCCTGAGGCTACCCTGGATCCCCACCTCCCACCCCAGCCACTAGTCATCTCATTAGCATACAAAAGACACTTATCACTTTGGAAATTCCTAAGGTTTTAGGAACTGTGCCTAAACCAGGATAAAGACCAATTATATGATTTCTTATTATAAATCACTATATCTCAGGAAGTGATTTGCAGAGGAGGAAAGTGAGGCCTAGAGAGTCAAAGTGTCTTAGCCAGGGCCTCCCAGCCGGACCTGAATCCAGGTCTCCCTACTCCCCATCCAGGGCTCTTGACACACAGCAAGGCCCCTAAAGAGCAGGCTGAGGTGGTCAGGCTGACCTGAGCCCGGGAGCCTGCCCCAGCCTGCCCCACCTGTCCTGTCTGGGCCCTGCTGTGCGCTTCCTGGTCCTGGCCACACTAATGGACTCTCTGCCCCCACCAGCTCTTCGTGATCGACAATGGCGCGGATGACTGGCGGATAGCCATGACCTACGAGCGCATCCTCTACATCAGCCTGGAGATGCTGGTGTGCGCCATCCACCCCATTCCTGGCGAGTACAAGTTCTTCTGGACGGCGCGCCTGGCCTTCTCCTACACACCCTCCCGGGCGGAGGCCGATGTGGACATCATCCTGTCTATCCCCATGTTCCTGCGCCTGTACCTGATCGCCCGAGTCATGCTGCTGCACAGCAAGCTCTTCACCGATGCCTCGTCCCGCAGCATCGGGGCCCTCAACAAGATCAACTTCAACACCCGCTTCGTCATGAAGACGCTCATGACCATCTGCCCTGGCACTGTGCTGCTCGTGTTCAGCATCTCTCTGTGGATCATTGCTGCCTGGACCGTCCGTGTCTGCGAAAGGTATTCCACCTGGGGCCTTCTGAGTGCAGAGTCTGTGCTGGGACAGGGCAGGGAGGAGGAGCAGGGGTGCCAGGAGGTATGTGGTCTGATGGAGGAGACAGGCATGTACCCAGACACCTGAAAGGAGACAGTGGGAAAGAGGGGAGTGCTGAGTTGGGGTTGAGTATGAGCTGTAATTGCAGCTTTGGAACCAAGGTAAGGTGGGAAAAAGGCACAGAATTTTCCTGATTTTCTGTTGCTTCTTTGCAAAGCAATATATCATTCTGGTTACGTCAGTAACTCACATATAACACATTGCAATTTCTTCCTCTTGGGTACTAATAATGCTTATTAGCATTTTAAAGGCTCTGAGAAGTCCTGCAGTAATGAAACCATTTATTTTCGTTTAGTTCAAACTTTCTCAATTGTATTTGCCCTCAAACCCTTTTTATTATAAAGCACTATTGGTACCTTGCTACTCAAAGTTTGGTTCACAGACCAGCAGCATTGGCATCACTGGGAACTTGTTAGAACAATTCCCAGAATCTCAGGCCTTAGCCTAGAATGACTGAATTAGGATTTGCATTTAACAAGGTCACTTGGTGATTCATATGCACCTTACTTTGAGAAGCACTGTACTGATGGAACATACTTTGGGAAACGTTTTAGGAGGCTAGTGGTTGGGAGTCATTCAGAGGAGCTACTCATGAGATAGAAGGGAGATGTGTCCTGATAGAGATCCAGGGCTGTAGAACAAAATGCCAACTCCTTGGAACAGCCATCATCAAGGTGCAAGGGCAGGACTGAGACCACCTCCTTCCACCACCCTTGAGCTGCCTTTCATGACTCTTCTCCCATGCAAGGGGTCCTGGATATTCATCTTATTTATTTATTTATTTATTTATTTATTTATTTGAGATGGAGTCTCATCCTCTCACCCAGGCTGGAGTGCAGTGGCACAGTCTCTGCTCACTGCAATCTCTGCCTCCCAACTTCAAGCAATTCTCCTGCCTCAGCCTCCCATGTAGCTGGGATTACAGGCATACACCACCATGCTAGGCTAATTTTTCTATTTTTAGTAGAGATGGGGTTTCACCATGTTGGTCAGGCTGGTCTTGAACTCCTGGCTTCAAGTGTTCCTCCTACCTTGGCCTCCCAAAATTCTGGGATTACAGGCGTGACCCACTGCACCCAGCCCTGGATATTCATTTTAATCTGATTTGATATGGGGAGTCCAAATCTAGGTTAGAAACCGTGATTCTGCCCCTAAGTAGCTGTGAGACCTGGGGCAAGTTACTTAACCTCTCCGGAATACAGTTTCCTCATTTTAAATTGAGGATCACTTGAAATAGAATGAAGCTATGTTTACTTGAGAGAGATTATTTTCAGTATGTTGGGAGGTATGGTGAAGCATCCTGTGTAATTTACACAGATTTTGGTAGTCATCCTTAATTCGTCAACACTTACAATTATATTGCCAAACCTTCCATGCACCAGTGTCCTAGCAGAAATCAAACAAGACAAAGAAGTCTGGGGAAGAGTTAGCCTAAACACGCCCCACATGGGTACCTTGAACCATATCTCCTACCTATTTTTGAGACATTCTGTTTGCAGATATTTCTTTCAGCGTTTTGGCCAGCAGACACACGGTCAAACTGAGAGGGCATTCTGCTGCCGCAGAACAAGGGTTCAGGCTCCAGGATGCAGGTTCAGGCTGTGAGAGCCAGTGCAGTGTTGGAAGACCTTTCTCACATACAGAGCCTCAGGGACACACCATGCTCACCTATTCAGAACCTCGCCATTACTCAGCAGCTGACATTGCAACATCCGCTCTGAGTGGGACCACACTGCACGGGGCTTCATGAGCCTTCTCCGGTAAGCAGACGCTCTTTGCCCAATGGAGAAAGCATGTGCTTGGGTTCTGACCCCAGACTCCTCATGGTACTGTTAGCTGAGCAACAGTGTGCTGGTCGCTTCACCTCTCTGGACCTCAATTTTCTCATCTGAAAGCTGGATACAGGATTTACTGTTAGAGTCAAACAAGGTAGTATATATGCACTGTGTATTGCGATCCAGTGATGGTGAAAATTAGTAATAATAGTGTAGATCCCTTGATAACTCTTGGGAATTTTGTGCTGCCTTCTTATAATTAGAACAGCCCAACTTCTACCATACATTGGCCTATATTCTTCCTGTTTTCTTTTCTAAATGATGGAAGCCACGTTGTCTATCAACAATAGTAATTGAATTTGTGTAGCCCTTTAAGCTATGTGAAGTCTTTCACATCCTCGGATGATCCCTGGCATGTACTTCAGATGAGCAAACAGGCTGAACATGCAACAAAGTACCTGCAAGTGAGTTTCATAATTTATTGAACCTGTCACAAGAAGGGGTGACTATTTTTCACTGGAAAATAAGCTTGTTTTAAAGAATGTAGTTTGCAAAGTACTTAGATGATGCATCTCATTTGATATTGCATGGCCTTCCATAACTTCCAAGCTGAGGCTGGGGTAGCCTGGCCCCTGGTGGGCCACTGGGTCTCTCTCTCTCTCTTTCTACAGACATGGGTCATAAGCCCCCGCTAAGACCAAGGCACGGAGGATCAATGAGCAAATCGGAAATTCTCTGAAAGTTCCCTTCTCTTGCAAAAAGGCCATTTGAACAAAGACTTGGGTGTAACATGAGGTGTATTAAAGCATGGTAGATGTTATTGTTACTCCCGTGTGCTAGTTCTGTGTAAAATCCATATGCCATCCCAGCTTACCCTCACAATAGATCTATGAGAGAGGTACCTTGCCTGAGGGGAGGAGAGCCCAGGTTCTGGAGGGGCATCTGGGTGAAGCAACATGTCGTCCACTACATGGATGTGTTTGAATTGGACATGAAGCCTCATGGCAGAATCGAGGAGACTGATAGAAAGTAACTGGCCCCGAGGTCACCGAGCTCTTAATAGTAAGCATGGAGCCAGAATCTGGACTCGTTTCTGACTCTGAACTTCCATGTGTGTGTGTCACCAACCCAGGCTGAATCCTGCACATACGAGGAAATCATGGCCTCGACTCTCCTGGCAACTTTCCCAATCTCAGAGTCTCAAGGCCACTGAGACTGACATGTGAATCCCAGTCTTTCTGTTTTCCCTGCCTCCGCTGCCTATGGTCTTGACCATGTTATCATACTTAAGCCTCCCGGGCTGCCTTCCTATCCAATTCAAACACAACCATGTAGTGGATGACATATTGCTTCACCCGGATGCCCCTCCAGGACCCGGGCTCTCATTCCCTTAGCTGGGGTTGTGACTGAGTCCCTCTCTTAAGGTCAAGCCCCTTGCCCGGGAGCAGCAAGCTCCCGAGGGGATTTGTCAGTGTGGGAGTTCAAAGGCCCAACCCCGATTGCTTCTAGTAGCACACTCAACCGGGCTCCAGGGTCCCTGAGGGATCGCCTAAGGCCTCTGTTACCACTGCACCTGGGAGCTTCCCCTACACCCCAGAGGTGTTGATCCTGAGAGCAGCCCCAATCAAACTCCTACCCCCAAATCTCAGCAGCTCACAGACTCTGTCCCAGGAATCTGCCCTATTAATACATTGTTTCCTAAACAGGCAAAGCACTTCTCTTACAAACACTGAGCAATATTTTTAGAATCAAGCTTAAATGATCATTGTCTTTCCCAATATCAAATAATAAGTAATATTGGCAGAGGCCTTCAGCCAGGACTTATTCAGCCAGAGACTGGACAGAAACTGAAAGCAGGGGAAGCCTTGGGGAACTGAAGCATCAGACCAGGCAGTGTGGACAAGATGAACTTGATCTCTCTCAGCTTGATCTAATGATGATTCTATCACCTTAGGCATCAGAGAGGGTAAGTGACTTGCCCAGGGTCACACAGCAACATGACAGGTTCTAGAAAAATCCACAGCTGCTGATGCCCAGAGCCTGTTCACATTCCAGGTGGCTTTCATCAGCCTAGACTTATCTCTAGTTGTATACACACACTTCTGAAGTTGCTATGGAAATCTCTCTACAGCAAGATGTATTTTAAAAGACAGTTCTCATATCTTGGGTTGGTTTTTATGTGACAGCAAAGGCTTTTCATATTTCCTCCTCCCAAGGAGAGAGAGTGGGATCGTAATTACGCAGAACAGCCGTGCCATGGGGAGGGCAGTGCCTGGTTGCTGGGAGGGCAGTGACAACAGCGGGCCTGTTTTCCTTGCCCCCGGAGAGGCATTACATCATGGGTTCTGAGGCCTGACAGTTGTGGCACTCCGCATTCTCTGGGATTCTCCTGGCTGCCTGCCCACCTCCCACAGGCCTCTCAGGGAGGAACCTCCTGATTATACACTGTCAAGCGCTAAGCAGCCTTACTGGTGGAGAGACCATCTGAGGCCCCAGGTCCTCACTGCGGCAGCAGGTTGGAGAAGCCAGCTTTCCTAGCGTGCCTTGAGCAGTGGCCTGCCAGCTCACCTTCATATGCTTATCTCCTTGGGAGGAGCAACAAGGCTTCCCATGGCCCTCTTGAGTGGATTCCCTTCGGACCCTTTGGACCCTTTGCTTTGGTCCCTCCTGAGGCTCCAAATTCTGCAACAGGCTGTCTCAGTGTCCCAGGTCTTCAGTCTGTCAACAGGTTTTTGATTGTGGTGGTTAACTTTTGGCATACTGATATTTTAATGAGAAATTTTATTCTGGAGACCTAGCTCCTAAAGCAGGAGAAAAACAATTTGTGATCCGTTCTTTCTCTCATTAAAGAGCCACCACTCCCATTGTAAGGAGGTAAAAAGAGGCTTCCTTCCTGTGCCCTCTTCTGCCTGTGCCTCAGACACCCAGGTTTGCACTTGCCAGCAGCAGGAAGCAAGACCACAGTTCCCTCCTCCTTCAATCACCTTCCCACGACCTCCTACCCCCTCCAAGAAGGGGTACTTCCACTCCAAGGGAACAGTAGGAATGGCCGGGCACTGTGGCTCGCGCCTGTAATCCCAGCACTTTGGGAGGCTGAGGCGGGGGGATCATGAGGTCAGGAGATCGAGACCATCCTGGCTAACATGGTGAAACCCCCGTCTCTACTAAAAGTACAGAAAAACTAGCCAGGCGTGGTGGCATGCACCTGTAGTCCCAGCTACTTGGGAGGCTGAGACAGGAGAATCACTTGAACCCGGGAGGCGAGGCTTTCAGTGAGCCGAGATCCCGCCACTGCACTCCAGCTTGGGCAACAGAATGACACTCCATTTCAAAAAAAAAAAACCCAAAAACAAAACAGTAGGAAGGTGGTCGTTACAGGGATGAAGCACCCTACATGGGGTTGATAAAAACCGGCAAGCAAAACCCTGTAGGCTGAGCAGAACTGAGCAAAGCCTGGGAACAGTGGGGCCGGGCACTATGCTTCCTCATGGGCTGCTTTGGTTTGAGTTATAACCTCCAATGTGGGGCACACGCACAGTGATCCATGGGACTATGGGAAGAAATGATCAGAACTTCTACCCATGTATATATATGGGTATATATGGGTATATATAAGGATATATATAATAAGCCTAGCTAACATTTAATAAATGGGTAGAGAGCAATACATGTCTGTAATTTATAATAAATATGTGTATAATGGAGGAGGGCGTGCTAAAAAAATTTTTAACTGGTAGGAGCTCATGATTTTAAAGTTTGCAAACCACTGGTTTATGGTATCAGAGGACTAGTTAGAGAGGATAGGAAAGTAGCCTACCACGTGGGATGAAGCCTGCTAGACCCAGGAACCCTGCCCTCTAGCTGGAGAAGTGAGAAGTTAGCCTCTGGTAGGGAAGGAGCAGCCTGTGGCAATCCCCTGCTGGTGCCAGGCGGAGAGATGGATGGCTCAGGAGGAAAGGTAGGGAGGCGACAGGGATCCTGCTGGAGGCCTTTGAGAAAAACCTGCAGCATTAAGGAAGAGGAAAATAATCCTGAAGATTCCTGAAAAATGTTTAATTATGAGAAACAAAAAGCAACATTAGAAAAGTCTTGGGTGGCCAGGCACAGTGGCTCACGCCTGTAATCCCAGCACTTTGGGAGGTTAAACCAGGCAGATCACCTGAGGTCAGGAGTTCGAGACCAGCCTGACCAACATAGCGAAACCCGATCTCTGGGGGGAAAAAAAAAATTAGCCGAGAGTGGTGGTGCACCTGTAGTCCCAGTTACTCAGGAGGCTGAGGTGGGGGGATCACCTAGCCTGAGAAGTCAAGGATGCAGTGAGCAGAGATTGTGCCACTGCACTCCAGCCTGGGTGACAGAGTGAGACCCTGTCTCAAAAAAAAAAAAAAAAAAAAAAGGAAAAGAAAGAAGAGTCTTGGGCATCTCTAATAGGGTGCCAGAATATATATGATCCTTATGACAGAGAAGAGTGGGCAGATGTGAAATGAAAATGTATCCGGTTCACATGAGCACAGAGGTCCGGAAAACTAAAATTGTTTTAGCAAAAAGAAAATCCACATTGATGGCATTACATTTTTTAAAATGTGGAATGTGGAGACAAACTTAAAAAATTTAAAGTTCTTTCAGAATGTAAAAGAGATAAGAGAAAGGATGAGTAGGACAGAACTGGAGGCTATAGGATCCAGGTGAAATCTAAGAATTAGAGTTATTTCAGAGGAAGAAATGATAATAATTTGGATAAAAGCATAATCAGAGATATACACAAAGTAAAGGTTTTCGGAATTGGCCTAGGTAAGGGGATGTTGTGTGTGGGGATGGTCGATCAGAGTAGGCAGATCAAAAAGGATTCCTCTTTTCCAGTTAGAATGTGGGGGACAGGAGGAGCCACCCCTAGACATACCCTGATTCGTTCCTTTTCTGGAAAATTTATTGAATCATAAGGTGAAACAATCCTAGAGGCACACAGGCATCCCGGAGCTCACTCTCCCTCAGGAACCCTAAGTTCAGAGTCATGAGAACACTTCCACAGCATTTTAAATTTGGATCCACCCTGTCATTTGAGTGAGGCAACCAAAGAGGAACAAAAGTCATTCTTGGAGTTTTCTGGCCTCACAAGGTAAATCACCTACACTTTTGCGGGGAACTCGTTTGCCAGTTGACCAAAGAATGAATCACAATTAAGAGCTTAATAATGAAATGTTGTAAAGAAAGACAGGTAGACATTGGTTCACACAGGCAAACACGAAATCAAGACTAAACTTACGAATGGTTGCAAAACTCCAAATTCTAATGTCAAAGAAAAACTAGATTCTGGAAAGAGTAGATGTATGAAATTAAAGCAATAATTCAATAATTAGAGGGCTGCAAATCCTCAGATTAAAAATTTGAGAGGAGAAGGCTAGAAGGGATTAGTAAAAGCATGCCAGATGCGTTGTCTTATGTAGAGAAGAATTTTAAAATAAAGCCCTATTACTCAGTTTTAGCAATCAGAGAAATATTTTTTTAAACCTAAAGGAACCACAGGCAAAATTTTATAAGTATAACAAGAATAACAATAGCATCAGCCATGTATTGTTTCATTTCATCCATACCACAGCTCTATGAGATTGTATCTCCATTCTATATATGAGGATGTTGAGACACAGAGAGGTTGAGCGATGTGCCTCAGGCCACAGAGCCAGCAGACCTGAGACTCCAACACCAGCCTGAGAGCCTTTTCCCTACCCTGGAAACATGTGCCTCCCACGCCACATCAGAGCCCACATAGCTAAGACAGAAAAAATAAAGGAAGCAGGAAGAAAGAATTTCAATACAAAGTATGAAAGAAGATCAGAGAAAAACAAACTTAAAATTTGTAACAATCAACATAATTGTGTTTACCTCCTTGTTAAAAGTAAATGTCTCTTAGATGAAATTTAAAAGGAAAATTTAATGCATGCAGTTTACAAAAGAAGTACCTAGAACAGAAGGACACAAAAATAAATGAAGAGCAAAGATTTATTAGGTAAGTACAAATCAGATGGCAAATGAATAGAAGTTCTCATTTTAAACCAAGATGAATTCAAAACAGAAATCATTAAATTGTCCAAAAGAACCATTTAATATGGATAAAAGTGCCATATACAGTAAAACTGTGAATTTTATACAAAAAAAAAATGAGATTGAGAATCTGAATTGTTAAATGTTTAAATTAATTGAGCACTTTGTAACCTACAAACAAATCTTTTTAAGCATCCAGGGAACACTTTAAAAAATCGATCAACTTCTTGGTCACACATTTGAAAACATCAGAAAAAATTGCGCGGGCTGTATTCTCTGACCACAAGCCCATAAAACTCCAATTAAAGGAAAACTTTTAGGTGGGACTTTTAAAGCAATCTCCTCAATTACAGCAGAGAATTCAAAACTACCGTTAAAGGCTATTAGAAAATTATGACAATGACGACCCTATATATAAAAACTCAGGATGTGACCAAAGGTGTACTCAGATGAAAAATATCTTTAAAGTTTTTCAGGCACGATGGTGTGCACTGATAGCCCCAGCTACTTGGGAGGCTGAGGTGCGAGGATCGCTTGAGCCTGGGAGTTCCAGCCAGTAGTGGACTACGATTGTGCCTGTGGATAGCCACTGCCTCAGCCTGGGCAACATAGGGAGACCCCATTTTTAATAATAAAAAGAGGAAAAAATGAACAGATAAAATAATTGAATCCATTAGAAGAATAAAACAAACCTCAGGAGAGAAGATTAAGTTTAGAACAAAGGCAAAGATAGGAATTAATGAATTTAAAAACCAGGAAAACATAATTTATAAATCCAAAAGATACCAACTTCTAAAATATAAATTTAATTGAGAAGAAAGAAAACACAAAGTTAGAAATTGTAATGGAGAATAACTACTGATTCTGAGGATGTTTTAATAAATGAGTGAGAATAGCTTAACTTTTTTTTGAAACAGAAGACCATTGAGGGGAATTTCTCTACTAGATATTAAAATATATTACAAAACTAAAAGTAATTAAGTCCCTCTGGCATTACTGAAAAATCAATAATGACAGATCAATGAAACCTAATGGAAAACCCTGCAATAAACCCTACTATGTTAGAACCCAATATATGAGAAAGAAAACCAACTGGGAAGCAAGAGATTATTCACTAAATGGTAATGGGGAAATTGGAAGCTTAGATGAAAAATCAAATTGGAACCCTAGCTCTCACCAGCCACCAAAATAAATTCCAGGTGGATTAAAAAGTCAGATGTAAAAGAAGAAACCATGAACAAGCTCCAGAAAACAAAGTGAATGTTTAATCAACCCTGAGAGGAGAAAGAACTGTTAAGCATAAAATCTCAGAAGAAACATGAAGGAAAAAACTGGTGTGTTTGATTACATCATACACACGATTTTACATTTCAGTCCTTCAAAAAATATGAACTTATTTAAAAAGCAAATGTTACACTAGAAAAAATATTTACAGCAAACATGACAAGAAGTAAATATCCCTATTATACAAGGCGGTCTTAGAAACCAATCAGAAGAATTCATCTCCCCAGTGAAAAAAACAGGCTGACGATAAGGCCAACTACAAAGGAAGAAATACAAAAAGTCAATAAAATAAAACACACAACACATATTCAGTCCCGCTAATCAAAGAACTGAAAATTACAACTACAAGGAGAATTACTTTTTCTCCTCTGGAGTTGACAAAATTTTAAATAAATAGAACTCAGGGCTGGAGAATCTTCTTATTGTTGGTGTTGAGGGTGGACGGGGTTGTCTTATGCTGAGGGCAAGAAGGAAATTAGACCACCTTTCTGGAAAACAATTTAACAATTTGTCACAGGAGCCTTGAGTTTGTAACTTTGATCCAGGAATTCTCTTTCTAGGAAGCTATTTTAATAGAGTAATCAATTTACATCAAACCGCTTCTGCATGGTGCAGTTTATAACAGAAAAGAATGAGAAACCAAGTAAACATCTAGGATTTAAATGGTTAAACAAGTATGGCACATCCATATGATGGGTAGTTAGCAAGAATCTTAAAAAATCTAATCAACGTGTTTGTTTTCTTTGTTTGTTTGTTTGTTTTTGATACGGAGTGTCGTTCTGTCACCCAGGCTGGAGTGCAGTGGCACCATCTCGGCTCACTGCAGCCACCATCTCCCAGGTTCAGTCAATTATCTTGCCTCAGCCTGCTGAGTAGCTGAAATTACAGGCACCTGCCACAACACCTGGCTAAGTTTTTGTATTTTTAGTAGAGACGGAGTTTCTCCATATTGGCCAGGCTGGTCTTGAACTCCTGACCTCAAGTGATCCACCTGCCTCGGCCTCTCAAAGTGTTGGGATTACAGGCGTGAGCCACCGCGCCCAGCCTAAAAATCAACCTTTTGAAAATTACAGTAAGGTAGGAAAATATTCATGATGTAATATTTGAAAAAGGAGCATACAAAATAGCATTATGTAGGATGTTACCGATTTATAGATGCAGAAATAATTGGAAAATACATAGAAACATTAAGTTGATTTATTTGTGTTATATGTAATATTTATTTATTTATGAGATAGAGTCTCACTCTGTTGTCCAGGCTGGAGTGCAGTGGCGCAATCTCGGCTCACTGCAACCTCTGCTTCCCGGGTTCAAACTATTCTCATGCCTCACCCTCCTAAGTAGCTGGGATTACAGGCGTGCGCCACCACGCCCAGCTAATTTTGTATTTTTAGTAGAGATGGGTTTTCGCCATGTTGGCCAGGCTGGTCTGCAACTCCTGGTCTCAGGTGATCACCCGCCTCAACCTCCCAAGGTGCATGTGATTTTCATACATGTAAATATTAAGCTGATTTCTCATGATGCTACATGTGATTTTTTCATTACTTTTTAATTATATTTTCAACAATGAGAATGCATATACATATATAATTTTTTAATGGAAAGAGGTAGCATTTGTTTTTACACACTTGACAAAGCCCCTCATCTTCCATAGGAACTCAGGTTTTACATCAACGCGGGGTGGAGTAAAGCTGAATGGCTCAGTTTTTACATATAATTTTTTCTAATAAGCGCAATGCAAGTTCCTTCTTGAAGGGCTCTCTTCCGACCCATCGGCCAGTGGCCTTGGTGGACAGGGCCGCGCGCCGGGCGCCTTTGCGGGGCCGGAGTGCTTCTTCGCGGGCGGGCGGCTCCCTTGGAGCCCCTCTGCGGCCGGCCGCTTATGGGAGCGCCTGAGCGGGCGTGCGGGAAGGTGGAGCTCCACAGGGGACGTGTGATCGAGGCAGGCTCCACTGGCTCTTCAGTAGCCTCCCGGGCCGGCCGGGATCTGCGGCCCAGCAGTGCTGGGCGGTTCTGATGCGGCCGGGGCCGGGGAGAGGCCGAGGCTCCCTCCGCCAGGGGGCGCGGGTCGCAGGGCGGGCCGGGTGGGCGGTGTCCCCACCTGCAGGGACTTGCCGCGGAGGAACAGAGCGTTCAGGTTCCCTCTCGCTGTGGGGACAGCCGGAGCGGCTTCACGGCTGCTGCTAGCTCCTGGCTCCTGTCTCCTGTCTCAAGTGGGATCCCATTCTGATTTCACCTGCGTGCTTCACAGTCTCCAGTCCCACTCCGCGGCCGCTTTCTCGTTCTGTGATCTCGTATTCAGCCGTTCTTTTCTCTTCCTCATTGGCAGTGTTTTTGTGCCCTGTGACACTTAAACTGCTAATTTGTGGCTAGTTTTTTCGTACTTTTATATTAAATAATTATACATCACTTAGCTATTATAAGTAATGGATGATATCTCTTAGAAAGGAGAATCAAGAAATAGGGAAATTATTAGCCAGAGTGGTGGAGCGCACCTGTAATCCCAGCTACTCGGGAGGCTGAAGCAGGAGAATCGCTTGTACCTGAAAGGCGGAGGTTGCAGTGAGCCTAGATCCCACCATTGCACTCCAGCCTGGGAGACGGAGTGAGACTCCGTCTCAAAAAGAAAGAAAGAAGGAAAAGAAAGAGAGGAGAAAGAGAGAGAAAATAAAAGAAAAAAGAAACTGGTAAAACAAGGAAAATTTCCATAAAATTTGCATTCTGCAGCACTAAGTTTAGGGCTGTGGGTGCAAAGTGAAATCCATATTGCATTGAGAAACCATTCCATTTTTTCAGTCAAGTCAACCCCCAAATTATTCCAAATTATTTGCTGCATTACACCAAACCTGGGTTTCCCTCCACTCTCTTCTGCTGGGAAGTCACTAATGTCTTTGTCTCCAGGATTTTTTCTTTAGGGAGACCCAGTTAAATGCCAGGGTTCCTTCTCCAACTGGGGAGTACCATCCGACCTTTGTCACTGGAATGAATTCCTTCCCAAGTCTGCCAAAGATGGTACACAGCGACTGTTAGCGCCATGCTAGGTGTGTAGGAGAGAAGTGACTTCCTTTTCTACAGCGGATGCCTAAGGGCATGGGGCTTGGTTCTCACCCGCTCCCCCACCCACCTCCTCCGAGGGGCTGAGGTAAGGAAAAGGAAGGGGTTCCTGTAAGTGACGTCAGCCACATCTATTTGTGGGCTGACATTAGTCAAGCAGGAAATCCATATTCTGTCTGGTTTTCCATCCTTCAACTTTGGGGTTGTTTTGTTTGCCCCTCGTGATCCCATTGTGCCCTACATTTCTGGTGCAGACCCCTCCCTCAAAGGACGGGCACCTCAGCTCCTCAGGGCCCCTTCTCTGTGAGTTTGGTGTCCTAGGCTGGCTCTCAGGAGCATGGCTCTTCACCCTGCCTTGTTTCCCCTGCCCTCTGCTGCCAGCTGGGGGCCCCGCCCAGGCTCAGGTAAAGCCCTGCATTCCTGGCTCACATGGCGCAGCTGCTGGAAGGGTTTTCAAAAATGTGATTTTTTTTTGGCCGGGCATGGTGACTCACATCTGTAATCCCAGCACTTTGGGAGGCCGAGGTGGGTGGATCACCTGAGGTCAGGAGTTTGAGACCACCCTGGCCAACATGGCGAAACATTGTCTGTACTAAAAATACAAAAATTAGCTGGGTGTGGTGGCGCGCGCCTGTAATCCCAGCTACTCAGGAGGCTGAGGCAGGAGAATCGCTTGAACCCGGGAGGTCGAGGATGCAGTGAGGCGAGATCACACCATGGCACTCCAGCCTGGCCGACAGAGCAAGACTCCATCTCAAAAAAAAAAAAAAAGAACAATTTTCTCCTTCCATTTAATACAGACTCCTCTGTTCCCTGAGACTTGGCCCCAGTCCCCCAGAGGCTGAGCTGAGAGGGGATACGGGTGAGACATGCCATATTCCTTGAGTACCCCACCTCGTTCCATTAGATCTGGATGCCTGCTTACCCCCACTGCACAGAGAGTTCAAGGGGCATCCAAGGTCCCCTGGCTGCCTTGGAGTAGTTGTCCTAGAAACCTCTGGCCCTAACACACCTGGTCATTTTGTTTTCCCAAAAGGCAGTGGGAGCTGCCCTGGTAACACAGCCCCTGCGGGCCCTCTCAGACAGGGCCAGACATGCTGCAATGGACCCAAATGGGCTCTGACACTCCCACAATAGAGGGGGCACAGAACTTAGTAAAACTCCTTTTAAATATCTTAAACATGTTTCAACTGAGCCAAGGGGAAAACACCTAGTACACAGTAGCAATCGCACCAGCACGGGTTCCATCCTGTGATCAGGACTGCCTGAACTCAGGGTGGAAAAACCAAGTTTGACCCCTGGTTCTACCATTAACCTTGCACATGTACTTAACCTGACCAGAGTCATGCAGCCTCTTTTGAACGCCCTCTGGGACAGTACTTTAAAAGACTATCCAATCCATTTGCAGACAGCTCTGACTTAGAAGTATCTTCCTATTATTGGTTAATATTGGTTAAAACTTGTAGTTTCTGCCTTGGGTCCTAAATCAGTTCTCTGGGTCCACACAAAAGAAGTTCAACCACCATAGGCTGGCAGTTAAGCCATTGACATCTGGGCAGATGTGGGCTTGGAGCCTTGCTCATGCTCTTACTAGCAGGTGACATTAGGCCAGGAAAGGAGGTAATTCACAAAAAGCCCTTAGCACAGGGTAGAGCATTTAGCACACTGTGAGCACCCGGTGAAGCAGCCGAGTATTTCTTTTTCCATTGAAGGTCCCTTGAGTATCCAAAGTCAGGTTGAATCTTCTCTGCTCCAACCCAGTGGTCTCCAGTCCCCTCAACCATTGTCACAGGACTTCTGGTCAGACTCCACCCTCTCGCTCACTCTCCTCTCTGGTCGTCAGTGTCCTCATGAAGTGAAGGCCCCAGAATGAACATAGTGCCCCAAGTGTTAGGCATCCTCCCGTTTCCTCAGCATTATTTTCCTTTTAAGGGAAATAAAAGAAAAGCAGCCTGAGAGTAGCCCATATTCTTAGGGCAAAGGGCTCCCAGGCATAATGGTCTGGGAATCAGGGAGCAAGACCCATGGCACATCTCTGTTTAGGTTGGGCACTCTTGACAGTTCCATTCTGTGCCCCATGCTCTACTGTTAACTTTTCTTCAATACAATTGCAAGGGCCTTGTTTAGTCTGAATCCTGCAGGGAGCAACTTATACCCCTGTTCCACGTGGCCACTACCAGATAAGAGCCACAGCTCAGTAAGGCCAGAAGGGTGGTTCAGCCATGTGGGAACCAGCCAGGACTCAAAGGGACAAGAGGCTCCTGTCCTGTTTCCAGCTTTAGCAAGAGAGTTGAGGGCTGGCCTGAAGTCTGTTTCTCTCTGCCTTGGTTTTCCTGCTGATAAAAGCAATAGTTAGTTTCTCAGGCTCGCACTGATTTCTCAACAGAGATTGTTTGAGCCCGGAATGTTGAGATCTCCCCTGCTCTCTGGACACATCTCCTACTGATTCCCCCCATACCCTATTTCCTACGCAGATCTGTCCTTTACCTGGACATTCTCCCTCCTCTGCCATTTCCCTTCATCATGCTTGCTCCCCGAGAATGCAGGCCCTCTCACAGGAATGCATCCATGCATCCCAAGTGGAGCATTGAGCCACGCCTCTCTCTGAGCTGCAGTGCTCTCATGAGTGACTTGCTAAATAATAATACTGTTTTGTATAGGTATGGAGCTCTGCTATTCACCAGCCACTGTGCTAGGAATTAAATATATCTTAAAGCTTAAAACACAGATGATTTTTCCCTCATGGGCTTATAGTCTACCAAGGAAGACAGGTAATAAGTAAGGAAACAAAAAGTAGGTAACTTCAAATCTATGATATACACTGTGAAAGAGGAAAAAAAAAGTTTCTTTAAAAAAAAATGTTATGGCATTGGAGAGGGATCCTACTCATCTGGGGCCTGCTTGGAGGTCTCTCTGGGGAGATGATGCTTCAGCTGGGCTCTGAAGGATGAGAGGAAATAAGCCCTTCACAGACCAAGAGGGTGAGCTTTCTGAGAAGAGAGAGGAGACTGCACCAAGGCCCTGAGCTCACAAGGAGCCTGTGGGAAGAAGGAGTCACTGGAAGGAGAGTAAACAGATGAAGTGGGGGGTGTGGCAGGGACTGAGCTGCAGAAGGGGGCAGGAGGCTGATAGTGAAGGGCCCCGAGGACCATGTTATAGGGTTGAACCTAAGTGCAGTGTAAAGCCTTTAAAGAGTTTTACCTTTTTATTTACTTGTTTCTTCTTCTTCTTCTTTTTATCTTTTCATTTACTTGTTTCTTCTTCTTCTTCTTCTTCTTCTTCTTCTTCTTCTTCTTCTTCATGTTCTTCTTCTTCTTCTTCCTCTTCTTCTTCTTCCTCTTCCTCTTCTTCTTCTTCTTCTTCCTCCTCCTCCTCCTCTTCTTCTTCTCCTCTTTCTTTCTTTCCTTCCTTCCTTCCTTCACTTCCTCCCTCCCTCCCTCTTTCTTTTCTTTTCTTTCTTCTATCTCACTTTGGCACCCAGGCTGGAAAGCAATAGCATGGTCACAGCTCACTGCAGCCTTTAACTCCTGGTCTCAAGCAGTCCTCCCACTTCAGCCCCCTGAGTAGCTGGGACAGACATAAGCCACCATGCCTGGCCAAATAGAAAAATTTTATGGCGACAGAGTCTCTCTATGTTGCCCAGGCTGGTCTTAAACTCCCAGCCTCAAGCAATCCTCCCACCTCAGGTTCCCAAGTAGGTAGGATTACAGGTGTGAGCCACCATGCCTGGTGCCTTTGAAGGGTTTTAAATAGGAGAGTAATGCAATATGGTTCATTCTAAAAATATTACTTTGGCATCTTTGTGAGTAAATTGGAGGTGGCAAGAAAACTACTAGGAGGACCAAAGAGGCTACTGTAGCAGGCAAGGCAAGAGAAAAAAGTGACTTGGAAGGGCGGTGGTGACAGTGTAGAGTTCTTGAATACATCCTTGCACCAGGCCAAGTTTCATATACATCTTTGCATGTACTGATGTCCCACACATCAAATCTGTGATCAGACTCATCATGTTGCCCCTAAATTCTCTCTCTGCTTCTCTGTTTGTGTCTTCTTTTTCTCAGGAACTTTATCTGTTAGTGTTCATTTTAGGCTGCAAGGGTTGGGAAACCCAAAACAACAATAGCTTAAACAAAATAGAAGTTGTCTCTGATGCCAAAGAAGTCCGGAAAGGTGTCTATAGCAGGTATGCTGCTCTCTGGCATCATCAGGGACACAGGCTCCTTCTTGCTTGTTGCCCTGACATCCTTGGTACATGGCTTCTTTCTCATACTTCAAGAAAGCTGCTGGAGCTCCAGCCATCCCACCTACCTTTTAGCCAGCAGGAAAGAGAAATGGACAAAATAAGGTTGTTTTTTCTTGTTAAGGACATTTTCTGGAAGTAACACATGTCACTTTTATTTACACCCGTTGGTCTTTCACATGGCTGGAAAACGTAGTCTTTATTGTTGGTAATCTTTGCTCATTCTTGGGCGCGCTTACTAATGAAGAAGAGGAGAAGCGCTGTTGGGCTACGCCCATCTCTTAGGCTCAAATCATTCTCCCATCCTTGTGCCCTTGCCCAGTCCCATTTCCAGCCCTCTATTTAGGCACCAAGCTCTATGGTTCTTATTCTGCGATGTCGCTCCAAGTCATTCCTGCTACCTCCCTGACACAGATCCCTGTCATCTGACACCAGTTCACAGAAGTAGCTTTTCTGGCTTCCAGTTACCCTTCCTACTACTGCCCCTCAAAAACCTTCAATTGCTCCCCCTAGAAGATTAGGTCCATATTTTTAAATTTAGTGACCAAGGTCCTTCATCATGCACTTCCAGTCAACCCATGATAAAATCAGTTTGGTTCAATTTTAGTCATCAGCAACAACGGTAATAATGCTACTTTGCATTCCTACATGTAAGGTTTCATTGCTCACAGAAGGGACAGCACATGGCACCTGGAGTCAGAAACGTGCGCTCATAGCCTGGCTTAACAATGGACCAGCTGTGCAATCCTGGGCAAGTCACCTGCCCTCTATTAAATAAGCACCTGTGACTGTGGCTGGTTCCTAATAAACCCTGAGCCCTTTCCTTTCCTGGGCCTCTTTCTTGGGATCTGTAGATTGCAGGTAAGCCTGGTCTACCTACTTCCCAGGGGATTATGAAGTTCAAACAAGAGGAGACCTGAACAGCTGGGGGAAACATAAAACATAGGACATCCTCTTCTGTTTTTCACCACGACCCTATGAAGTGAGCAGGCAGGACAGGGAACCTACAGTCCCCATTTCGTGAATGAGGATGTGGTGACTCAAGGAGGCTGATGATCTGCCCTGGCCCTGATTTGCAGGGCAGTGGAGGAGGCCTGGGCCCTTGGGACCCTGATCACCTGTGGCAGGGCTCTTGGGGTATGTGTTCCACTGGGGAGGTGTGTCACGGAGTGAGGCTGTGTTGGGACAAAAGGAGAAAGAACATAAGATGCAAAGTTTTTCTTTCAGTTTGGGCTGTGCAGTCATTTTCAAATTTCTTGGAGGTCATGCTGTTTGGTACCTAGGAAAGGAATTGTGATTGGTATTCTAGAAAAACAGCAATTTTTAGTGGGAAGCCACTGCCTATTAGCAAGTACAGGCAGAAGTGGCCCATTGTCCTTGAATGCCACGATGTCTGTTTTCGAGGGGTGGGGTGGGGTCTGGTGACTGGCTAGACTTTTTTGGAGAAAATATATAACAAACTTGGCCGGGCGCGGTGGCTCACGCCTGTAATCCCAGCACTCTGGGAGGCCAAGACGGGCGGAGATTGAGACCATCCTGACTAACATGGTGAAACCCTATCTCTACTAAAAATACAAAAAAACTAGCCGGGTGAGGTGGTGGCGGCGGCTGTAGTCCCAGCTACTCGGGAGGCTGAGGCAGGAGAATGGCATGAACTCGGGAGGTGGAGCTTGCAGTGAGCCGAGATTGTGCTATTGCACTCCAGCCTGGGCAACAGAGCGAGACTCTGTCTCAAAACAAACAAACAAACACGTATATATATATAAAACAAACTTAATAAAGCAAACATCTATGTTGTCAAACTTACTGAGTTAAGTAGATGTGAATATAGTTAACTGGGTAGTAGCTTTATAATTATTTTGTCAAGCTTAACACGTGAAATTGTTCCCACTTAGTTACCAGTATTCTTAAATTGTCTTGTCTTGTTTATAACTTAAACTGTGGATTTTATTTAGAGAGTAAATGTGTCTGGAGGCTTTTCATTATTTCAGACATTAGACGATAGATTCCTGAGGTGCCCGGCCTGTGCCTGAGGCCACATGATGCAGAACTGAAGGAAGATGGGTCTGAGCTGGGTGCTTGGAGCCTAGTCAAGGGTGACCACAGGCCGAGGGAGGAGAAACTTCTGACTTGCAGCATCCTCACAGGAATGCTTTGTGGTGTTATCTCCATTTCCCTGATGGAAAAACTGAGGCCAAGAGCAGTGGGGTAACTCCCCCACCATGGTGTGGAGTTGCTTTATTGCCTCGCCCCCAGCAGAGGGCACATCTGAATGATAATATCTGCTACAGTGCTCAGCCTCTGTAGGAGGCTAGGAATTGTTTTTTTAATAAATAAGGAGCACCATCTTTGTTCATGGCCATTCATTCTACACAGGCTCTCCTCTGTGGCCCAGCACTCTGTGAAGTAAGCAGGGCAGGAGCAATTTTCCCATTTTAGAAATTAGGAAATAGAGGCTTTGGGAGGTAAGTGAGCCAGGGTCTCACCGCTGGCCCAGGGCTGCTGCCCCGAAAGTCCTCCACCTGGAGCGCTCCCATTCTCCGAGGTCCCCTTGCCAGCTGGCCAGGACTGTCCAGCCTGAACATCTCTCCTTCCTTCCTTCATGTGCTCAGTGCTTGAAGATGCCAGAGCCCAAGGTCACTTCAGCTAACAAGCCGATGGCTCTATATTTGGGTGAGCTAATGGCAGTGTAGATGTTCGTTTTAGAAGATAATGATGTTTTCTGAAAGTCTGCGGAGAATTGTGCCATTGCTTGAGGGGTAGCTAATAAAAATCACTCATCGGGTAAAAGTAGAAGTCAGCAGTAGACCAGCGTTCACCTAAGGAATCATCATCGTCATCACTATCATCATCTTCCTTATCAACAGCCTCATCTCTAGTCATGACAGATTTGGCCAAAAGGAAAAAAAAATAAAGGAGGCCTTTCGAGGACTTAACACTGGGAGGACTTTCCTCCATGCCTCCTCTCTCTGTCTGTCTCCCTAATTTCAGTGAGTCAGTTTTTCCTCCCCATCTGTTTGCTTTCTGGCACTTTACACAACTGTCTGGGCTCTTTCATTTTGCCTTCTGTGGTTGCTCAACTCCATCGTTTCCCTCTCGATGCTTCTCCTTTGTTCCCTGGCAGGCTCCTCTCATCTGCCAGTTTCCAGTCCTATGAAGAGTCAGAGGTGGGTTGTAGTTTTCAGGCAGCATTTCTGTTGCCTGGCAACGTGTAACAAGCATCTTCGGTGGTGGCTGCTTCCCCTAAAACAGAGCCAGGCTGCGGATGCGGTGGACGAAGGAGTCTCTGGGAGCTTCTCTGGGGTCATGGGGAGGAGTTAGGGGAGGGGGACAGACAGACATACAGTCCATGGTGACTCTGAGTGTTGCCATTCTTACTCTTTTATAATAGTCTTGGCACCGGCACACCCTCTCCTGCCCCATTTCTGGTATCCCAGGTCCTGTGAAAAGGTCCAGTGGTGAAAAGCCTTGGGTTAGGAG
This sequence comes from Theropithecus gelada, assembly GCF_003255815.1. Lineage (NCBI taxonomy): Eukaryota > Metazoa > Chordata > Mammalia > Primates > Cercopithecidae > Theropithecus > Theropithecus gelada. Next base: position 20,145,250 of record NC_037668.1, on the reverse strand, counting down.
CCATCAGAAGTTCTGTGTAACTTGAAAGGCACCTGCCGCAGCTCCCTGAGGCGTGGCCAGCCTGGGCGAAGGCTGCTAGGTGGTTTCCGCTGGTGCTGACTCTGGCTTTATCTTGTACGCACAGGATGCCACAGGCCTCCTGTCTGGAAAGACACCTGGCTTTTGCCTCCGCGGTCAGCCCGGCTGCTCGTTCTCCCGAGGATGGGAGTGGGAGAGAGAAGGGGGACAGAGTGTGATCCAAAAAAAACACAAAAAACCTGACTTAGAGCTGGAGGGAGCCCTAGAGCTTCTTTAGCCAAATCCTCACGTTGTACACATGAGGAAACCAAGGCCCAAAGAAGACAAGCAACTTGCCCAGAGTTACACCGCGAGTTGGGTGGGTCTAAGCTCCCAGCCAAGGGTCTCTCTCCTGGGACTGGACTCTGCCGAGCTCACAGATCTGATGCCCTATGGCTGGAAAGAGGCAGCGTGTCGTGAGAAGTACACCAGATGCCCAGTCCTCTGCTTTCTGGCCTCCATTTGCATATCTGAGAAGAATAAGGTGAACTGGGCTAGAGGGAGCCCCAAGACTCAGTGACTCTGATGGCAAAGCTGACCCAGCAGGCAGGCCCCTGCTGCCCAGGTCTTCGGCCACGTGTCCAGGGCTGCTGGCACCGCCCCAGGAAAGCCCGGAAGCTGAGAGGGTCCTGGGCCTCTGAGCTGATGCTCCCCGGGAGAATCCCACTGTGTGCAGAGACCCAGAGCACAGCCACGACACTTGTCACCATCAGGCTGATTTAGGGCAAGCCTCCTGGGCATCTGTGTCTTCAAAGATGTTCTCTTAAGACCCTCATCCTTGATGAGGGCTGCAGCTGCCCACTCCCCTACCTAACCAGCTCTCCATCTTGTGTGGGAAATGGGTAAGAAAACGTTCTCTGAGAATTACGGCTCTTTGGAGCTGGAAGGGGCCCTAATGCACGTGGACCCAGCCCCCCACCCTTCCCAGAGGAGGAGAGGGAGGCCCAGAGCTTTGAGGGTTGATGCGAAGGGGGTTTTGCTCTATTCCCTTCAGACCCCACAGATCCCTCTTTATCCTGCTCCGTCCTTTCCTCAAGTAAGAATCTCTCAGTTCAAGAGGCAGAGAGAAGGATTGTTGAAGGCAATCTGTCTCTTCACATGTCTTTCATTCTCCTCCTGGGGCTGAGGAGATGGGTGAGGAGGGGTGCAGGAGGCCTGGAGCCTTCCCTTCCAGCCGCTGCTCTCCAGAGCTTGGGGTGCACCAGCTTCGAGGCTTTAAAAGTTTCTCCAGCAAGAAAGGCCCTTTTGAGGGAAGAGATGTGTGTGTGACTGGCTGTCTCCATTCCTTTCTCCATATAGTGCTGAGCTTCAGAATTAGCTTATTTCTGATGTGTACCGGAATTTTCAGTTAATCATGTAAACCAAGGCTCAGGTGACTTGGCTGTGGGGCAGGTGGGCCCGGACCAGCCCCTGAGAAACTACCCCCATCCTAGACTTTGTTATGCTTCACTTGGCCAGAGCCCACTCCCAGAAAGCAGGGCAATGTGCCTTTCTGGGTAGCCCAGGCCTATGGAAAGAGGCGAGAGGTCAGGGGCAGCTGCACTCCCTGGGCAGGCTGCTTATGGTCCGGGAGCATCCCGCAGTCTCCCCAAGCCCCATGGCCATGGGGGTCCCAGGTCAGGGCATTATTGTGCATATCCCTGTCCTCAGGCCCCTCATGTTCAGGCCAGACGCTCACCCAGGTGCCCTTGCCCTCAGACTCCTCTCCCTCCAGCCTCTGTCTCTGTCTCCATCCCTGTCTCTCTCTCTCTTTCTCTATCTTCCTCTCTCTCTGATTCCCGGGGGGCTACTTTGCAACCTCTGCTGAGTCAGAATTCTTCCCACTCGCCCTGACGTCCCAGGCTCCTCCTTGGCACCCTGTCTTATCTGTGGCAGGGAAAGACGCCCAACCAGAGCTCCCACGTCCTGCCCTGGGAACCCCACTGCTCTGGGAAACAAAACCAAGAAAATTCCTTCCCAGGGTACTTTTCCTGTGCTGTCCCTCTTTGTTCTTGGTCACAGGGTGATTCCCACCTCCTTCCCACACTAACCCTGCGCAGGTGAGGCTGCAGCTTTGTGTGCCTTCCACAACATTTGCTTGCCTAGGGAGCTGCCTGCCTTTAATTATCTTTGGAAAGCATAGCTGAGAAGAGCAAGACACCCTTCTTTTCTTTAGGGCTCTTGCCAGGAGCACTGCCTATGCAGCACTTCCCTCCAGGGGGTGCCATTCACATCGAAGTCTTCGTGACTGGCACTCCTGGGAGTTGCACAGTGCACAACCTATGCTGCTGAACAGGGCAGCCCTGGCTCTGTCTTACTGTCCTGGGAAGCATGGCTCATTATAACACAGATCCAGGATCAGATACCTGAGAAAGAGAGAATCCCCAGCAGTCTCTCCACTCATCTCCCCTCCCTTTGTAGGCCTCTACTTCCTCCAAGGTGTAATATGGTCAAAGACAGGGCTGTGGATGCAGGCAAGTCCAAGCACGCACTCAGGCCCTGCCACTCAATTGATGTTTTATTTTGTGCAAGTTTCCTAATCTAGTAATTAATCAAGTGATCCTCCCACCTCAACCTCCAGAGTAGCTGGGACTATAGGCACATACCACTATGCCCTGCTAATTTTATTCATTTTTTGTAGAGACATCATCTCACTTGTTGCCCAGTCTGGTCTTGAACTCCTGGGCTCAAGGGATCCTTCTGTCTCAGCCTCCCAAAGTGCTTGGATTAAAGGCATGAGCCATTGCACCTGGTCTAGTTTTCCAACTCAATAAAATGGGAAGTGACAGTTATGAGTCTTGTTTTTTGAGGATTAAATTAAGTAATGCACATAAAGCTTTGGCCCACATGGCACGTGATTGGCACTTGAGAAATGATAGGGACTATTGTTATCTCTTCAAATAAGATGAGCATCGAGTCCTACCTACCTCACAGAGATAGCCCCAGAAATAAAATGAGTGAGAAGTAGATCATCTCTAAGATCTTTGAGGAAGTATTTTGCAAGAATCCCAACTACTGTTGTTCTTCTCTCTGTATATAAAAAACGAAGAGCTGTGAAGCCCCTTTGCTTCCGAGTCATGCTCTGTGACTGATGGGAGATGTCGGGAAAGGCTCAACCAGGAGAGAGAAAGCTTGCAGACACGGGTGGCAGACTGAGGGCCCCGGGCGGGTGGAGCTGAATGAAAACCACAGACAGACAGCAACTGTGAGAGAAAGCAGAGACCCAGTATGGCTTTAAACAGAAAGCAGAGGCCCGCAGCAGGGAGTGAGATGAGACCAGGTTTAAATGTCACTTTCCCCTAAGTTCTTATTCATTCACAGCTTCCTTCAGTAGCTCTGACCAGCTTTCTCAGCACCTACTGAACGACAAACCAACTGACCAATGGAGGCTGGTGCTGGGGGTGGAGATGGCCAAGAGCCCATGGTGAGAAGTAAGGGAGAATGGGGAAGAAGGGGCTCCACGGAGGGCACTTGATCCAGGACGGCTTTCTGGAGGAGGTGATTTCCTAGGCCTAAGGGGCCTCCAGGCAGAGGGGCCAGCATGAGCGAAGCTCAGAGGTGGGGGAGCATGGATTGCAGGAGAGAATAAGCAGTTGCTTGCCCGGGTGTCACAAGATGCCGCAGTGCACCCAAGGCTGCAGGAGCAGGCAGGGACTTTTTCACCAGCCTAAAGATTTTGAAATGACTCCTCTATCAGCCAACAGTTTCCAACCTTATTTATGTACTTGTTTCTTTGATTCCAGCGACGCAGGAGAGATGGTATTCAGACACCCGACTTCTGCTGTGGGTGTGCCCTAGGTTATAAATCATTTTCATCAGGATAGCTGGAGTCCCGGCCCTTCCTTTCCACTGAAGAAAGCAAATCAGAGTACAAGACAGCGAGAGTGGTATTATCACAGGATAGCCTTGAAACTGCCATAACAAAAAAATAAATCGTTCACAAATGTTAATCCTTCAACTACTATTAGGCCCAGAGAGATTGTTTGTCTACCCCAGTGTGTCGCTGCGCAGAGGCTGAGAACGTCCCCTCTTCTCTTCCCACACCTAGGCCAGGGGGAGCCACTGGTAGATTGGGAGCAGGGGAGGGTCTGGAATTTCAGAAAGATTTCCCTGGCTGCAGTGTGGAAGGGGGATTTGAGGGGAAGACGGGACACCAGCTGGGGAGACTGCTGTAGTAACAGAGCTGTGACAGGATGCTCTCCCCCCACCCCCAGGGACAGTGGTGGCTGGGATGGAGAGCAAGGGCAGTTTTGAGAGAGCTGGAGGAGCCAGCCCCCACCGGACTGACTCACTGGATGTGGAGTGATGGGGAGGAAGCTCAGGAACAGTGCCTGGTGTCCTAGTGTGGCTGGATGGATAGCTGGTGGGACTGCCCACAAATAGGAGGTGCAGGACCTGGGCAGCAGGGAGACGGCAGGTAATGAGCAGAGTTGGGGATCAGTTGAGCTTAGTTTACCTCCCTCCAGAGATGTCCCACGTTGGGGGGACCCATGCACCTACTCCAGATGTTACCCTCCCCACTTTACAGCACAGGATTCTGCCTGGCGACATTTGGTGCCATCTGTATCTGGCCACCCAGTGGGTGCCAAATGCAAGTTTGCTGAATGAGCAAAATCAAACTGAAGCAAACAAAGACTGGTGTCCCCAAGGGATGGCCAGCTCCTTGGAGGCAGAAACCCTTTCCCTCTAGGGCAGAGCTTCCTCTGCGGGTCCTCACAGGGGCGGGTGGGAGAGACACTGAACGAGTGAAAGGGAAAACAGGAGGAGAGACGAGAAGGAGGTGGAGACAGTGCTTCAAAGGAGAAAAAAAGAAAAAGAAGCGTGAGAGAGAAGAAGAAAGAACAGAGAGGGGCAAAGGCAGGAAAAATAGAGGAGGAGGATGAAGACGGAGGGGTTTGGGGTGAGGGTAATGGTGCAGGCCAGCTGTGCTCGTGAGTTCACGGGGTTCTGCTTATTAAACCCCAGCACTGGCAACTTTGAGAAGTTGCTCAGAGTTCCTTCCCCGCCCTGCTTCTCCCTCCAACTCACCTCAGCCTTCTCCTGAGCCTGTCGCTCCACCCGCAGCACTGTCATCCCAGCCCATACCTGCTCCTCTGAGATGGCTCTGTGTCCCCTGCGCAGTGGCCCCCCGCCTCAACTTGGCATCACTTGTCTCCGTTGTAATGCCGCCCTTTTTTGCCTTGGTGTTCTTTGGTGTCTGCCTCCTTTCTAGAACTCTTAAGTTCCCAAGTAGGCACCAAGCCAGGCACACAGTAGGGGGCTCATTTCTATTGCTGACCAAATGAACTCATTTACTAAGTTCCAAAATTTGTGCCAGGCACTGTGTAGAGTTTTATGTTTTTCATCCATGTAATCATCCACGTGGTCCTGTACAAGGTTTTACTGCTTCATTTTACAGAAGTGAAGCCCGAGACAGAGAGAGGTAAGCGCCTTCCCTAGGCCACACAGCTAACAGGTGGCAAGGCTGGGATCCAGACCCCCATCTGTTGGGCTCTCCGCCCGTGCCCTCTCTGCCACGCCACCTCCAAATACCGTGGAAGACATGCTTCCCATGGGAACAGTGCTGCTTCCGAGCATATTGTTTTTCTCTATTTTCATGCATTTTATTAAACATTTCCAAATCAGGAAACATGGAAATATTTTTTAATAAGAAGAAAGGAAACATTGCAAATTGAGAAACTGACTCAGAAGGATTTGCCAGATGAGCCATCTGGTTTTTAATTTAATAACCATTCAAAGAGGTTGACAGTGCTTCCCTCTAAGAAGAAAATGGACTATGGAAGGAATGGCAGCTGGCTTCCCTCAAGTGGTGCATCCATTTGCAAGGTGGAGAAGTTGAGCAAGACCAAGAGACCCAAGAGAAGAGAAACACACTCCAAGAAAAGCTTGGCCGGTGCTGGTGTTGAAGCTTCCCCACCCAGGCTCGCGGAGGTTGCATCCAGCTGTGTGACACCAGCCAGCTGTCCCACCTCTTCCAGAGTTGCTCAGAAGCTTCTACAGAAAACCACTAATGGAGACAGAGATGCCACCACCTCAGTGAAAAAAAGCCACACCAACCAAACGCGTGTTCACAGAGCAAGAGCAAGCTGAGGTTGTTTGGCGGCAAGTCACATTTGTTTGTTGGAGCCGTTGTGCTCTGGTGGTGCTGGTTTCTCTCCTTTTAAAAATAACTGGAGGCCTTGCACCATGCTGTTAGTTCTTAGCGCTGGAAATAAAAGACTAGATTTAGAGTTGCCTTGGAAAGATCCAGGGCTGTTAACTTGAATTACCTGGTAGAGGAAAACGTCGTTATTTTCCTAAATTCAAAGCCAATTCTTGAAAAATAGGACACAGAGGTGAAGTGGATGGAGGGGTGACTTTATATATGCATATGGTGTCCTGGGCACGTGGTTTGATAGTCTTGTGATCAGCCCTGAGTCTTCAAAGCCATTCATTTTATATTTTAAGATGTTTATAAGGGAAATTGTTTTTGAGAAAAGAACGAACTGGATTTTTTTTTTTTTTTTTTTTTTTTTTTTGCCTTGATGTGAATTCACCCACTGGCACAAGCAGTAATAGCCCTGAAGTCACCTTAAGCCATTTATTCCTCAGCTGCTTTGAATTTCAATGGGATTCTTTCACACACCTCAAGCATTTCTGAAATGCTCCTAAAGGAGCTCAAAATACCCTTAAGAAATGGTGATTTCACCCCATTTTCTCCATAAAGCTGGAATCACATGCCCTAGCATGCTGAGGGTATTTGATAATTAGAAGTTGATTATACTGGGGACCTGGACAAAGGCAGAGCTGGGAATGGGAATAAAACCCAGGACTCCATGAAAATCTCTTTCCTTTCATAATAGCTTCTAATTCAGGCTTCTAATAGCTTCGAATGCCAGTCACACACACAGCCTCCTGGCCATCACCTACTGGCAGTGGCTGAGCAGGTACTTTGCCAAGCTGGAATGGTCCCTGCCCAGGCACACAGGTGCTGCCTCCATGCCCCACCCTGTGCCCAGCTCACTGCAACTGCCATTTTTAGCAGCCGAGAAAATACAGGTTTCAGTCCCAGTCTTTTCACTTAGTTGCTGTGAGAAGTTAGTTAGGTCAGTTACACACTGGAGCTTTGCATTGATTCACTGTAAAATCGGGTAACAGCTCTTATCCTGCTGGTCTTGTCCCACTGGCTTGTGAGAAAGACGAAGTGGGGCCATTCATTCATTCATTCACTGGACAAATATTTATTGAGCACTAGGGATACAACAGTAAGCAAAACAGAAAAAGTCCTTTCCTCCATGAACCTGATATTTTAATAGGGGTTGACAATCAATAAATACAAAAATAGGCCACATATCTATTATGTCAGGTGGTGATAAGTGCTGTGGAGAAGAATGACTCGGTGAAAGCTGGCCTGGTGGGTGTGGGGCAGTAGTGCACTTGGAGACAGGGTGGGCGGGGAACACCTTACTGAGAAGCTGACGTTCGTGCAAAGGCCTGAAATTATCTGGGATAAGAGCCTTCTAAGTACAGATGTCCCGTGACTTACTTCACAATAAACCCACAGTAAGTTGAAAATATAATAAGTTGAAAATGCACTGAATGTACCTAACCTACTGATCATCATAGCTTAGCCCAGCCTACCTTAAACGTACTGGGAACGCTTACGTCAGCCTGCCGCTGAGCAAAATCACCCGGCAGCACAGTGCCCTGGAGAGGACCTTGTAGAGTACTCGTGATCACCTGGTTAACTGCGAGCTGCCCAGCATCGGGAGGGAGAGTTGCATCACAGATCCCTGGGAAAATATCAACATTCAGAATTTGAGGTACACTTTCCACCGACTGTGTATTGCTTTTGCACTGTTGTAAAGTGGCACCATTGTAAGTCAGGGCCATCTCTGGAAAGAACAGCAGGTGAGGGGCTCTGAGGCAGGAGTAAAGCTGGCTGGGTGAACGAGCTGCAGAAACCCCAGGTGGCAGGGCCAGTGGGCGAAGGTGAGATGGACTCAGAGAGGCCCCCAGGTTGGGGGCCCCAGGAGACTTTGGCTTTTTTTCTGAGGGGTACAGGAACTTTTGTCTTACTTTTTTTAGAGGGCCTCTCTGGCTGCTGTAACGGGACTAGCTTGGGGCAAGGGTCGCCCAGGCAGAAGCAGGAAGGCCAGTGAGGCAACTACTGCAGTGGTCCAGGTGAGAGGGAGGGGCTGGTCCAGGTGAGATGGTGGGGCTGGAGCAGGTGAGAGGGCGGGGTTGGTCCAGGTGAGAGGGCGGGGCTGGTCCAGGTGAGAGGGCGGGGTTGGTCCAGGTGAGAGGGCGGGGCTGGTCCAGGTGAGAGGGCGGGGTTGGACGAGGTGAGAGGGTGGGGCTGGTCCAGGGTGGCCACAGACCAGGGATGACAGGCGCTCCGATTCTGGAGATATTTTGAAAGCAGAGGGGACAGAATTTAATGGAGATAAGGGGTTTAAGCTGCGAGTCACCATATGAAGAGAAGGGGCTGCAGCCACCCAGAAGAACAGCGACGATTAAAAGGAGAAGCTGGGAGGGGTTTCTGTTTTCCTACACAGCAGCATCTGCTGCCTGTTCTTTCCGTGCGGCTGCCCTTGTCACTAGGACGAAGCCCCAGGTGGGAGACTCCTGCAGAGGCCGTGACACGCCTCTGTCTGTATCACTCGCTGAAGGCTGATGGAGCCCGTGCACATTCACTCCTCACCACAGCCTCATGAGGCAGGCAGGACGGCATCATTACACCCTGCTTCCTTGGAGAAGCAGCAGGCCCCGAGTCCGTGGAGTGATCTGCTGAAGGTCACAGAGCCATTTGGCATGAAAGGCAGTCTCTGGGCTCCAGATCTTGTGTTCTTTCTGCTATGCCAAGGCTAACCATAGACACACAAGATGAAAATAGCACTTTTTTTAGTGCACCTATGTGCCTGGCACTGCTCTAATCATTTTAGACGTATCAGCTCCTTTAACCCTCACGGTAACTCTCTGTGAGGTGGTACAAGTATTATCCTCTTTTACAGGTAGGAAGACTGAGGATAAGTTCATGTAGACATTAAGGTGCAAAGCCCGGATTCAAACAGGTGTTCTGGCCCTGGAACCTGTGAGTTCAGCCATGACCCCAGCCAGCCAGGCGACCTCTCCGCAAGCTGGTGTGCGGGCAGCAGGCAGATACTGCTGATGCCACGTGGTGTGTGAGACACAGGCAAAGAGCTCTGGTTGGCTGGGTGGGTCAGGATGGGATTTGAAGTGGGCCCTGAAGGGCCAGTTAGAAGACATCAGGGAGGACAGGGCAGGGGTGACAGGAGCAAGAGAGCTGTGTGTGCAAGGCAAGCTTGGAGCACAGCAACGCTGAAGCGGCAGTCAGAGCAGGGAGCCAAGAAGGCACAGTCGAAGTGGGAGGAAAGCAGGCCAGTGAGCCGCTGCAGACGCCAGAGGAGGGCAGTGTTCCGAGGAGAGAGGCACCGGTGGGGGTCAGAGGCCACCAGGGGGCCAAGCCAGGTATGTGTTGTTGGCTTCTTCATTGGAGAAATTCTCAAGCACAGGGTTCACAGCTCAGTGGGCAGGTCTGACTGTGTGGCTCTGAGGATTGACTGGAAGGCAAGGACAAAGCAGTCCGTTTGGCTGCTTTGGAGTTCTGCAGAGGGTCTGGTTCAATGCCTGCAAATTTCCAACAAATCAGACCCAGGACAAATGGCTAGAGCCATCATATCATGTAGATCCATGTGAAAATAATCCTTTTTATTTTATTTTATTTTTATTTTTTTACAAAACTGGTTTTAAAAAGTGTTCAAACTCTTTTGGAGAAGAAGGAAGAAGAGGCAGTCATTTCACTTTGGCTTATTTTCTGTCACCCTAGTGCTGTAACAGATCACAGCTAGTGTCACGAAGCTGAGTTCTTATTAATAGTGAGAACTGACTCCAAGCTCAAGGAATTTGGCAGCCACTTTGACAAAGGTTTAGTCTGCCGAAGAGAACAGCTGAAGTCATTTTAACATGATTCGCTGAATTACTGAAGCAAGCCTCACTTGTGTAGGGGGACAGGAAAAGCAGCATGTAGGCCTTATTCAGCCCACAAGCATTTTAGTGAGTACCTATTATGTGCTAGACCCTGAGAATGTACCAAGGAAAGGCTACAGAGAATACTGTAATATAACTTCAGGGTTAGACAAATAGACCAATAGAACAGAATAGAGAACCAAGAAATAGTACCACTTCCACATATAATTCATGAGACAGAGGAAGCATTGAAAGCTAGTGGGGGAAAGGATGGTCTGCATATTAAGTGAAACTGAGATAATTGCTTACCCATGTGAAAAAAATGAAGTTGTATCCCTGCTTCGCACCATATGCAAAATCAATTCCAGGCAAATTAAAGACTTAGAAAGGCAACATTTTAAAACATGTAAAAATGTTACAATCTCGGGGGGGGGGAACCATTATTGCAAAAACCAAATAACTGCTAATTATAAATTAAAGGATGATAAAGTCACCTACAGTAAAATTTAAAACTTCTATTCATCAAAAATACTGTAGAGAAAATAAAAAGGCAAGGCACACACTGGAAGTAGATATTTGCAACACACAAACTGATGAAATTCTTGTTATCTAGAATATATAACTTTTAGAATGAGAACAAGACACAAACAAGCCAATAGAAAAGTGGACAAAAGTCATGAATGACATGCCACAGAAGAGAAAGTATGAATGACACAGAAATATATGAAAGGCTACTTAAGCTTTTATCATGGAAATGTAAAGTCAAATCTCGATGAGATCCCGATTCACCCACGAGTTTGGCGAAGACTAAAGTCAGATCATGGCAAGTGTTAATGAGGATATGGAGCAACAGGAATTCTTCTCCACCACTGGTGGAAGCCTAATTGGCACTGGCATCTTAGAAAACAACTTGGCATTTTCTAATGAAGTAAAATATGTACATATCCTACAAACCAGCAAACCCAGTCTCAGGTGTGTGTCCTAGAGAAACTCTTATGCAGTGTACCAGGAGCTATGATTAAGTATGTTTGGGCTGGGTGAGGTGGCTCATAGCTGTAATCCCAACATTTCAGGAAGTCGAGGCAGGAGAATCTCTTGAGCCTCAGAGTTCGAGGCTACAGTGAGCTATGATTGTGCCACTGCAGTCCAGCCTGGGCAACAGAGCAAGACCCTGTCTCTAAAAATATAATAAGTCAATAAGAACAATGTTTGTAGCAGTATTTCTGATTAGAGGAAAAACCTGTAAGCTATCCCAATGTCCATCAATAGATGAATGAATAAATAAATCATGGCATATTCATACGATGAAATACAATACAGGAATAAAAATACCCTATAGCCACATATGTCAGTATAATATATATGTTGAACAGAAAGGAAGCAATTCATAGAAGGGTTCACTGTATTAATTATCTGTTGCTGCATAACAACTTGCTCCAAAATTTAGCAGCTAAAAACAACAGACATTTACTATCTCACAGTTGCTGTGGGTCAGGAATTCAGGTGCAGCTTAAATGGGTACCTCTGGCTCAAGGTCTCTCATGAGATTGTCAGGCTGTCAGCCAGGGCTATCATCTCACCTCAAGGCTTCACTTAAAGAGCACCTGCTTCTAAGCCACTCATGTGGTGGTTGGCAGGCTGTGTCCCTTGCCATGTGGCACTCCACGGGATTGCCTCCCGACATGGCCAGTGGCTTCTCCCAGGGAGAGCGATCCAGAAGAGAACTAGTGACAGATCATCTAAGACAAAAGCCATGATCTTACCATAACCTAACTTCAGAAATGAAAGTCTATCACTTCTGCCACACTCTATGTGTTAGAAACCAGTTACTGGGTCCAGCCCACACTCAAAAGGAAAGGATTGCAAAAGTGTGTGAAGACCTCAAGAGGAGGGGGGATATCGAGGCCATTTTAGAAGCTTCCTACCATACTCTTGTAGTATGATTTCATCCTTATGAAGGTCAGAAATAGGACAAATGAAATTACATATTGCTTAGGCAATCCTACCTATGTAGAAGCACTATGAAGAAAAAGAGGAAATGATAAACATGACATTCAGGGTAATGTTGATCCTGGGGTGGGGGGCGCTGAGAATGGAGAGAACACACAAGTAGATTCCACAGATTGGAGTTGGATGGTGAGTTCATGGTGCTTATTTTCTTTTTGTGTTTCTTGATGTCATTTAATGTCGCGTGTAGTTTTGTTTTTTTCTCTTTGGTTTGGTTTTCTGTTGATATGATCAAAGTTACATGTGCATACACTGCAGAGTCAGTCCTTCTGTGGTATTTGCTGTCTTCCACCAGCTCTTCCCATTTACCCTTCTCCAGAGGCAGCTACTTTTACCTCCTTTTGCTAATTAGTTTTAGTATTTGCCTCCATGTCTGTGAGTAATATGTGTGTATTGCTATCCTTTGATGCTTTGGTTTGTTTAGGTATTACCTATTCCCTTCCCACTCTGAGAGATGAAAATTCAGCTCCCTTTCCTCTTCTCCAACTCTTCCTCACCCTTCATCTTCCTTTTATAATTATATCATAATTTTGGTTAAAGCAGTAATCAGTGTTTACATTAGTCAGTCAACACTAATTTGACTCTATTCATAGTTGAGCCGCCTTGTAGTAAAATATAACTTTTCCCTTCCTGCGGAACTTTTCATTTTTCGTGGAGTTGTTAATGATCATGTTTGTGCGTTTGCTTAGTTTTCTATGTATTTGTCATTAAATCAAGTGCAAACTCTGGCAGTTGTCTAAATCTCTCTTCAGGATGTTCAGGCACATTAGATTTTCTATCAATTTCATCTCCTTGGAAGTGTCTCCCAGAGCCTCTTGACCTGCTCCAGCCTGGATGAGTTGTCCTCCGCGCCTGGTGTGCACCTGTCCTACAGGGACCTCCCCGTACCATCACCCTGAGCTCATTGCCTTTATCCCTTGTCTTCCTCCTTGGTTTACTTCTTTGTTTTGGTGAAGCATACCTCCTGTGGCTTCCTGAGAGAGGGTGCCTGGGAGGCAAACCCGTGACAACCTTGCATATCTGAAAATGTCTTCATTCCACCCTCAGACTGAACTAATACTTTGGCCGATTCAGATTTCTGGTCTCTGGTTTGGAATTCTGATTTGGAAATAATTTTCCTCCAGAATTTTGAAGGCTTTATTCCATGGCCTTCTAGCTTCCAGTGTTGCTGTCAAAAAGTCCAAAGCTGTTGTAATTTCTGGTTCTTCGTATCTGGCCTCTTTTATACCTTCCCTCAAAACCCCTAAAGCTCTGTGGGATTGTCTCCTTTCCCCTGGTGTTCTGAAATTTCACAATAATGTGCCTTGGTGTGCATCTATTTTCATCCGCTGTGCTGGGGACAGTGAGCCTTTGCTCTAGAAACTCATGCCCTTAAGTTCTGGGGATTTTTATTTTTGAATGATTTTTAAAATAATTACTTCTCTCCTTCTTTTCCCCCCAGTTGTTTCTTTCTGTAACTCCTACTATTTGAATTGGGAGACTGATTCACTGATTTTCTCATATTCTCTTTCCCTTTCTCTCCTTTTAACAGATGGTGGGGGGCCTCGCTGTGTCCCCAGGCTGGAGTGCAGGGGCGCAATCTTAGCTCACTGCAGCCTCAACCTCCTGGGCACAAGCAATTCTCCGGCCTCAGCCTCCAAGCAGCTGGGGGATACAGGCACGCACCACAATGCCCAACTTCATATTTTCTTTCATTTTCATTCTTTGTCTTTTTCTGCTTTTTGGGAGACTTCCTCGATTTATCTTCTAGCCCCTCTAGGAAGACTTTTTTCATACAACATTCCATTCTTGTCTCGTGGGTCTAGTATCTTATTTTATCTCTCTTACGTTAATTATAGGGTTTTTCTTTCAAGAGTTCTCTCTGTGAATGGTCTGTATTTGATCCAGAGTTCCTTCTTTTTGTTTGTTTAATTGACTGGTTTGATCTGTGTCTTTAATGTTAGAGACTCCTGGCTGTCTGGGGATTCCTGGTTGCCTGTTTATTCTTAAAAGTAGGGGACTAACAACTTTGAGCTGTAAGGTATTTGAGGGAGCAAAAGTAGACATACGTCTCTACCATCTTTGCCAAGTCATATAGTCGTTTGTATCTCTCATTTATTTCATGTTAAGAAGTGAAAAAAAAATCCATAGTCCACACCCTGAAAGATAAATCAGTAACTGTAATAACTACCCTTGAGCTCAAAGAAAAATTGTATCTTTTCCTCCTCAGCCTTTAAAGAAAAACATGGAGCTATCCCTCCCCCCCAATTTTCGATTGCAAAAAATAGCACGAGATTAGTATGTGAATTTGTGACATGTGTAAACCGCTCTAAAATTGTGAATAGGTTTAGAAACCTTTTCTCCCTCCTCTCTACTCCCACAGTCCTGAATCACCAGCCCAGCCTTCTGGCTCATCACTTCCTGCTTGGTGAGTTACATGCATGTCTTATCTCCATGACGATGCTCCAAGCCACTGGAGAGCAGGGTGCATGTCCAATTCATCTCAGCATCTTCTGTAGCCCCCACCAGAGGAGCGATCACTGAAGGCTGACAAACAACGAAGGACACTCTCAAGACCTTCATCTCCTCTGCTCAGCACACACAGTTAGCACCCACAGGAATTTATTACGGTGAATGAAAAAAGAAACCCACAAGAATATAATTTATATGTAATTCCACTTTGGTCTCTAATCTCTTTACCTTGGCATCCTCCCACATATGAATAGGATGCTCCATGATCCTAAGGGCAGTCAAACAGCCAGGGAGCGCGAGTTTAATCCTCAGGGTTTGCGGGGAAAGGAGGACTGTGGAGACCCGTGTGCACAACAAAACCCATGATGTGACAGAGCATGGGCTACAGATTGAACCCTAACTTCATAGTTAGGTATTCAAGGCTCTCCATTGCTTCTCCCTGGACACCTGCAAAGCTTCTAGCAGCGTTCCTTATCTGGGGCCTGACCTCTGTAATCAGTCTTGCATGTAGAAGAATTTTCAGATACCAAGTGTCTCATGTCCTTTCTTTGTCCAAGAACTTACAGTTGATTTATTTTGTATCTGTATCAAATAGTTCTCCAGCCTAAACTTCAAGACATCTTCATGAATGCCTCACCACTCCACTGCACGTGTAAATCCATGCCCCTGTATTTTTCTGTCTATTGTTTCTCAGACTGATAACACCTGTGCCCTCTCAGCAACGATAATGGCCGACATTTAGTGAGCACTTACTTTGGGCCAGCCACTGTGCTGGTATTGCTTGTGGGTTATTTTACTTAATCCTCCCATCAGCGGATAAGGAAATTGAGTGACAGAGAGGGTACGTCACTTGCCCACAGCCATGGAGCTACTAAACGTTGGAGCTGGAGCTCCAAGCCAGGCAAGCCCAGCCCAGCCCAAGATCACTGGCTCAGCTCAACTCCTCACTGCTAAACTGCCTCAACCACGCTTCCTCAGACCTTACCCAAGACTTATCTTCCAGAAAATGTTTTTTGGAAGAACTGAGGACCCTGGCTGTGACTCTACTACATTTATGTGTTGCCGGCTTGTGGCATGGAGCTGCCTTTACGTCTTCTCCCTTCTGTGTCCCCTCCTACAGTCACTGAAGTCTTGCTTTAGAAAAGCTAAAGTCTGATGTTTTCACCACTGTCTCAGCACAGGGTCTGAGGGTCAGCATCTGCCACCATCCCTCCAGCCAGAGGGCAGCCCGCTGGGAGGGGAGGGGTCGCATTGACCTGAAGGCCTAGCGGGCAGAGCGAGCAGGCAGGGAGGCAGCTGCCTGTCGAAGGCCACAGCAGAGCTGGGAGGGGCTGCCACGCTGGGCCACAGTCAGGGGTAGATGAATCCCGGGAATCCGAGTTGGGAGCCACCAGCCTGTGCTACTCAAAGATAGCCAGGGGAGCAAAGGCAGGCCCCGCCAGGGGACATGAGGCCCATGCAGCCAGCCAAGGGCCCTCAGGGTGGTAACAGAGCATCCCTGGGGAGCAAGTGTAGCAGATGGAAAGGGCAGGCAAGGCCATCTCATCAGCAGAGCTTTGGGGAGGGGGTATCTTTTCTTCAGATGTCCCCAGAAGTACCAGACACCTATGTCCTTGTGCAGACAGCCACAAAAAGGCTAATGCCATGCCACCCGCCGGGTCCCCAGTTGCTGGCCAAGGGCTCAAGTGGGCTGGAGAGCCCACCACTGATGTGCTCACAGGGCTCTGCTGGGGCTGGGCTCCGGTGGGTGAGAAAGGCTGTGGCCTGCGTCTCTGTCCCAGCTTTGCACACCTGTTTCTTGCCTGGCCACCCCACTCTGTGTCCTGTCTCTTCAAATACCCTGCTCGCCACCCTCAGACCACTCTTCCCAGCAAGCTGTGTCATCTTGTCATTCCTGTGCTCAAGAACCCAGAATCTCTTCTAAGGCCTCTAAGGCAAAATCCAAGCTGCTTATCCCAGAATTCCAGGCCTTCCTAAATCTGACCCCTGGTCTCTGAAGCCCCCTGGTCGCCTGCTACTAGAGCCCAGGCGATCTCCTCTCACCGAAGCTTCCTCATTATCCCCAAGATACATGCCAGTCGCTTTTGCCTCTGATGTTGAGTGAAACAGTGAAAGGAGCATGGGTTTTGCTTCCTGTGTGTCCTTGGGCAAGTCACCCAGTGTCTCTGTGCCTCCTGCTGCTTACCTGGGAAATACGTTAAAGGCTGTTGTGAGGTTAGAATGTTCGCGTACAATGTGCCAGCCACACAGCAGGTGCTCAATACATGCACAGTATCCATCATACTGTGCTCTTGCTGCTCCCTGACTTGATGGCCCTGTCTCCTTTCTGACTGGCTGAACTCCTGCCTCCTTCCAGGCCCACCTCTCGCTGCACCTACACATGCAGCCTGCCCTGCACGCCTCACTTAAGGTGGCAAGGGAAGGAAAAGCAGCGTTTGCCTATCACTTGCTGGGCACAGACCCTGTGGGGGCGTGGAGATCCCTGATGATGGCAGCGAATCCTTCCAGGGGCCTCCTTGTGCTAGGCCTGTCCCGGCACATTGTGTTCATTAACTCATGGAAGCCCTGATGGTAACTGACTTCCATAGATTCAGGTTCCTAAATGACTTTCTACTCTATCCAACCTAGTTGGTTTGGTCTCCCTGGCCCTTTGTTTTTAGCTTGCCCGTCCAGTGGCCTCCAAGTGGCTAAGAGGAGATTTTATCAAGAAGTGAAGCCCTACATTATAAAATGAAGAGTCTATTGTGTGTTGTTCAGGCTGATCCCATTAGAGAATGGTTTGGAAGAGGATCCACCTTCACCAGCCCTGCCACCCAGCCTGCAACCAGCTCCCTTGCTGCACTTTGTATAAGCCCTGGGCTTTCATTAGGGTCTTCTGCCCAGAGCACCCATTCCTCTGGGCCTGCCTGGAAAATGCAAGCCTTGCTCTTCTGTGGCACCTCTGTGGACCCTCATGTGTTTGGGTCAAGGTCATTGCCCTCTGCCTCTATCCCCAGGGCACCTTGTCCACCCCCTGATTGCACCCCTCTGCAGATGCCTGCCTCTTTGACAAACCCCTCTCCTGGGCTGAGTCTCTGAGGGCAGGGGCTGTGTGGTGTTCATTTCTGTATTTCAGTACTTGGCACAGAGCCTGGCATGCAGCAGGCCTTGGTGTTGGGGTTGAAGGGAGGGAGGAAGGGGATGAGGTGGAATAGGCATCCGGAGAGGAAATGGTGCTGATGTTTCCAGCTGGTTCATCTCAGGGCGGGGCAAGTACAAGTCCCTGTCTGACTCAGAAAGGGAGGTCTCTGTGGACACCCCAGAGCCCCCTCTAGAGATAGCTCCACGAGAGCCCCAGCCACCACAGCTTCCCTCTAGACCCCCCGGGAGATACCAGTCTTTGAAATGCTTCAACTTTCTTAGAGGAAATCGCTGAGTATGTTTGATAATTTTTTTTGACATTTTCCCTGTTCAGGAGCTTGTGATTTCAGATTAATCACATCCACATACATTTAGACTGTCGGCTTGGAAGGGAAAATTTGAATTTTATTACTGCATGATTTCATCCAAAGCTATCTTACCAACACTAAAAGGGCGTCTACAATGAGGTGCAAATCATGACAAAACATTTTATCTCTGGGACCAAGCTCATGGCAGGAGGCCAACGGGATGGGGGGCTGCAGGTGGGACCTGGGTGGGCACAGTCGCAGCCCCTTCAGTAGCCTAAAGAGATCTGTGTGAGCCACTGTCACTGCTGCCTCTTCCTCAGCCAAATATCTCATTTCCTTCCCCCCTCTAGGTTTGCCCACAGCCCTTACTCCCGGGAATGGCTGTTCATCAACTAACTCCTGTCTTCCCCTCGGCAGGTACCATGACCAGCAGGACGTAACTAGTAACTTTCTGGGTGCCATGTGGCTCATCTCCATCACATTCCTTTCCATTGGTTATGGGGACATGGTGCCCCACACATACTGTGGGAAAGGTGTCTGTCTCCTTACTGGCATCATGGTGAGTACCCGCCTCTGCCCATTCCCTACCCTCAAAATGTGGCAAAGAGCAGAACTCTTTCTTGCAAGCACATAGGGGCCTTCCTAGCTACAGCGTGGGGGGCGGCTGTTAGTTAACCAACCTGCATGTGTGTCCCCTATACATAAAAAGGCAGGTGGGAAATCTGCAATGGTTTCTCACTTTTCAGTTGACTTTTCTAAGATAAGAATGAGACCTGGACTCCTGGCAGTTAATGGTCTATTCACAGCTCCCTCAAAATTGGCTGGGTGAAGCTGGTCCTGGCCCGATGCTCTGATGCCCACTGCACTGCTGTGCAGCCCCCCAGTTTGCTCACCTCCAGTGAGCATTGGGGCTTGCAGTTTATTGTCCTCCTTCCTGTTCCCTTGGTCCCACAGACCTTGGCACCATTTCTGATCATGTTTAGCTGGAACTCACAGAAGCAGGGACTGGGGAAAGAGCACTGAGTTGGCTTTTGGGACCTGTGTCCTGGACGGGGCTGGCCATGTGGCTCTGGGCTGGCTCTTGCCTTTCCCAGGCTTCTGCTTCCACTTCTGCCTATGGTGGGGCTGGGCTTTAAGTGCCAAGTGCTTTGCAGGACTGGCATTCGGCAAGGCTGTGATCCCATCCCCAGGTGCCCAGCAGGTGTGCTGTGCCCTTTCAAGGTGTATCTCTCTTGCCCAGTGCCCTACGACCCACACTCGACACTCTCGCAGAGGCACACGCTCTCGCCTGTCACATGGCCACCACAGTGTGCCTTATGAGAGGGACGTGGGGTCTGAGTTTCTGCTCACTGTGGACCCTGGGCCAGGCACTCTGCCTATTGGGCCTGAGCATTTTCCAGGGGAAAGTAGAGATGGAGGGCTTGCCCTGCCCTCCCCACTGGCTTGTGCAAGGACCAAATGCAATGATTTATGTTCAAGTGCTTTGAAAACGAGAAGCGGTCACACACCGGTCAGTGTTGGTGGTGTCCTCAGTGTCCTTCAGTTGCAAATTAGTGAAGTGTTCCCTTGGTCTTGTTGCACTTCGGGTCCAGGACAGGCAGCTACTGCTCTTTGGCCTTCGTCCTGGAATCCTAGAACAGTGTCAGAGCAGGGTTGGACACTTTTTTCAGAGGCGGAAACTGAGGCTGAAAGAGGAAAGCACATCTAAGCCTGGGTAGTGCTGGGGGAGGTGGCGGGGTGAGAAGTGGACAGGCCATTGGTGGCGTGGCTTTGGGTCTCCATGGCTGGAGACTGCAGCCCTCCCAAGGACAACCCCCGCTCCACAGCCCCCCTCACACCTTTGTGAAAATCCTTCCTTGGCCGGGCGCGGTGGCTCAAGCCTGTAATCCCAGCACTTTGGGAGGCCGAGGCGGGTGGATCACGAGGTCAGGAGATCGAGACCATCCGGGCTAACATGGTGAAACCCCGTCTCTACTAAAAATACAAAAAACTAGCCGGGCGTGGTGGCGGGCACCTGTAGTCCCAGCTACTCGGAGGCTGAGGCAGGAGAATGGCGTGAACCTGGGAGGCGGAGCTTGCAGTGAGCCGAGATCGCACCACTGCACTCCAGCCTGGGTGACACAGCGCGAGACTCCGTCTCAAAAAAAAAAAAAAAAAAGAAAATCCTTCCTTGCAGTGATCCCTCAGATTCCATTCGTCACCCCTATTGCTCCCAGAGAGATGAAGCCGTTCTTTCTGGAAGGGCAGTGACCGCTTTCTGCAGTGGAAAGGGAGGGCCGCAGGTCTGGGGGCTGCCCCCACTCCCCACCCCAGTCTGCCTCGTTGGTTTCCTGGGGCTGATATTGGTGGACCAGACAGTCAGACCAAGGCTTGGGGCAGTCGGCCTGCTGAGCAAGAGGGGCCAGGCTCTCTCCTCCTTTCTGACTCCAGTCCAGGGCAGGTCCCTATTAGCAAGCAGGTCCTACGACAGCAGCTAATGACAAAAAGCTTAGCGCTGGGGTTGTGATAAATCATGGGTAAGTGCAAGGCTTTAGAACAAATATCTTCCATCGGTTAGTAGGAGCTTGTCTTGGCATAGCACCAGCTGTCATGAGGAAACCAGGGAAAGATGCTTCTTACCAGAAAAGAATGAAATGCCACCAAAGGCCAAAGCTTTCCTTCTTAGAGCCACTCCTGGGGTGTGGGCTTTGTGCCTCAGAACCAGCTGTCAGCCAGGGCTGGTACAGAACAGGGTTGCCAATAGATGGATGGGCCCTGCGGGGAGCCTCTGTTATTTTAAAATACCAGACTTTCTCCTTCTCAGCACATAGCTGTGCCCCATCCAAGAAGCAGCACCCTAAGGACCCGGCTTCCTGGTTCCTGGACTTCGCATCTCCTGGCTGTACTCTGGCACAGCTGAGCGGAACAGGCGAGACCCTTGCCCGACCCCTGCCTCTCCTTGGGGTCCGGGGGCTGCTTGTCTTTCAGCACCCCCTTTTGCTGTCTGGCTCTGCAGCGCTCCCCCAGAGGGAGTGTTCCGTTCCCTGTGGATTGAGGTGTGATCAAAGTGGAAAGAACAAATGGATGAGGAGGACCCAATCCAATCCCCACCTTCCATATGAAAAATACAGCCCAGGCCTTTCATCTCTTTTTGTACAAAACCCTGTGCATAAATATATACCTTTCTATATACGGGAACAGGGAGGTTTCCTCTATTCATCGTCAGTGTTTTTCACCCAAATTAAAGTCAGTCGCCTCACTCTGGGGTCAGCCACAGTGAGGAACCCTGGTGGCATTTTTCTAGCAAATGTGATTTTTCTAGCTGAGTCACTCCTAGCCAGGGTTTCACTTTGCTGAGGATCCTTTCCCCTCCTCCTCCCAACCTCCCAACACTATGTATAGCTCCCAATTATTATTGCAAGTGCCTTTACTAAAGGTAGGGCTTCCTGTTTGGTTACCATGGACACCATGAAGGCCAAGGCAAGGCCTGCTTGGGAAGGGAAAGGAAGGATTTGTGTGTGTGTGTGTGTGTGTGGCCTGTAAATAGTCTTAATCATTGTTTTCTCTTGGCAATCCCAGTAACGATGTAATTATCAGCCATTAAGCAGGGTATATAATTGTCTGAACAACTTGCCGTGGCTGGCACAGACCTGGTGTGTTTGAGAGATTTCACCCACAAAAGCAGCTACATTAAAGTCCAGCATCTTTCCATAAGGATTTTTCATGATCACAGTGACAACACAGTAGAGAGAAAGCTGTCAATATTTAGTATCCAGAATTGGAAATGACAGTGCAACGAAAAATATGTGCAATGCTGACCTTCTGCAGGCATCTGGAAGACCCCAGAGCCCCTCAAGGCTGCTTGGCATAACTTTGTTTCAATCTAGCCTCTTTCTAAAGCTGGACTCACTCTGTAGACCCTTCATGAGTTATGGACAAACAGGCAAAAGCTTCCAATGTCTGCAGGGACGCTGAGCTTTTCCCTAGTGGCCTCATGAGAGATGTGTCTGAACTGCCAAGGGAAAGTGATGATGAAGTAAAAGGTAGCACAAATTGAGTCATTTTGGGAGGAGGCAAAAAGAGGGCTCAGCAAGACATCTGCTTAATGTCAGTTTTAGAAGATGAGCTTCTCCCGAAACACCTTGGTTTCAAACCAATTGATGTTATTTTAGTTGTTGCATGGAATCTGTTGCAGAAACAGAATCCAACTGTAAATCCTCCAGGCTTCCCTCCTCCATTTGTCACTTTCATTTGTGTTTTATTTTATTTTATGCTTCTTTAGTTAAGAACACCTCATACTTTTCCCCTTGGGATACTTGTTTTTCCAGCTTCTAAGGTTTTCCAGCTGGAAAATGTTTCTTGAAAACAAGAGGTGGGAGGACCGGTGTGGAGGAGTCTCGGTCCCGATTTGGGTCCGAATCTCTAGAGTTAGGCGTGTTCACCCCGTCCCAGCCACCCTCCCTCCGTGCACTCGGTGCTCCCTGCTCGCCCACGTGCCTTGGGAAGTTCCAGCTCATCAGAAGTAGACCCCATCTCCTCCCCTCTCCCCACAGAACTGGAAGTCGGACAGAGCAGATCCAGGGACTCTAGTTGTGTCCCCTGTGGTTCAGGACTTGGCATATCTGAAAGCAAAAGGCTGAGTCATGGCTCTTCCCCCCAGTCTGACCCCAGGGAAGTCATAGCAGCAGCTGTTTACCCTTTCCCGTCCTGCTTCCTCCCTCCTCACACACCCCCTCTGCCCACCAGCCATTTCCAAGATTCCACGGTTAGCCAGGCCCTCAGCGATTTGTCTCTTAAAACTAACCTGCATCACTGCCACGTGATACAGCACTGCCAGGCTGCCCCTGTGGCCTGTCAGACTATTAACTCACCTAAGTGAAAGGGCCCAGCATCCCAAAGGGGACCCAGGGGACAGGCGAGTCTTATACCAATTGAAGATGGACACAGCAGGGTGGGATCCCTTGGCACTTCCTTCATGTCCTCTAAAGGGCCAAAATGGACCATTGACTTCTGGCTCAAGCCTTAGGCTCCTTGTTCTTCTTTCCTCTCTCAATCCCATCAGCCCATCATTTTTTCTTATTCCTCAGCCTCCTCCTTCTCTCTTTACCCCCCTGACCCTTGCTGTTTAGGATGCAACACAACTTGTTCCCCATCTCATTCTCTGCCCAGCTTGACCTCTCCCTGCAACCACCTTCCTTCTCTTCTCCCCTCTCCTTCCCTTCCCTTTCCTTCCCTTCCTTTCCCTTCCCTTCCCTCCCCTCCCCTCCCCTCCCCTTCCCTCCCCTCCCCTTCTCTTCTCTTCTCTCTCCTCTCTCCTTCCCTCCCCTCCCCTCCTCTTCTCTCATGTTCCCATTGTCTTCTCTCCCTTCTTCATTTTCCCTCCCCACACGCCGCACAGTCTGCAGAGGCTCAGCAGTCTAGGCTTCAGCATTCCTCCACGACTTTCTGAAGGCTGCTGATGTCTGGCCCCATCTTTATGAGGTTGCCTCTTAATCCAGGTTAGGTGTCATTACTGGTGACTGCCCCAATTACATCCAGTCAATGGAAAAATGAAGCTGAGAGCATCCATTTAAGTTGGAATTAAGGGTTAAGAATGCAGCATCCTCTACAGAGGTACTCACAAGGGAGTCATGACATCTTTATGTTGAAAGAAACTGGGAAGTGCCATCTAGTCCACTGTCCTGCCTCCAGAGAGAAATTTATCTTCCTCATGTGAGACAGATGGTTCCTTAGATAAAACACTGTAGTTTCTAATTAAAAGCCCCCCTGCATTCAGCCAGTTAAAGTGCGGGCCATGGCAGGAGCTGTGAAACACCCCATCTAGACCCTGGAAATTTGGAATGGTGGATGATTGATTGTTGTGATTACATTCTCAAAGTAGCATGGTGCAGGGAAGCTCCCTCTTCAGGCCCATTGGACCTCAGCTTTCAGGGATGATTTAAGTAGAGTTTTGCTTGGGCCCAGCAAGAGGAGGGAGAATGGAGCCTGGGGAGAACCCTCTCCATCTGATGTTCCATTTTTAATGCTATGATATAGCCCTCTTTTTAGGCTTTCAGCCCAAAGTACTTTTGGAACTCCATATAAAGGAGAGGGATGACACTCTGTCCGGTGGAGGGGAAGGGAGCACACATCTTCCCTCTAGGATGGCTTCTTTTAAGCTATTTTTTGCTTTTGGAGGCCTGGCTAGATTGATTACAGCTACAGACCAGGCTGTGCAACTGCCCAGATCCTTTGAAAACTGGGCACAGAGTCTCCTGTAAGTCACAGAAGCTGAAAAAACACAGCCGTCCTTGAACAAAAGAGGAAAATGAGGTCAGAAAAGGAAAGTTCACATAGACTTGGTTCTTTTCACTTTGTGAAAAGGCCAACCGATGTACTGAGAAACACTAGATTGTTTTAATGGGGACCCTTGTGGGAAACGAGGAGAAAGCATTGTGAACTTCAACCACATCGAAACTTCACACAGGCTAGCCTTTGTCAGCCTGTGGGATAAAGAGAGAAAGAGATTCTAAAAGAGAGAGTAGGGAATGGATCCACCCATATGCATTCCTTCCAAGTCGGTTATAGATTATAGTACCTTTGAAAAACATTCTTTTCTGCTTCTCACACATTTTCTAAGACCTGATGAGCCAAAAATGTTACTGACAGATTCCTTCCAGTCTGGGACCTCATCTGCTAGACTGGGTTCTGTAGCAACTAGAATTACTGTTTGACATCTAGGATTCAGTTGTTGGCTTTAGTAAGTTCATCATCTCTTTCCATGAGTGGTGGTCAGGGCAGCGCAGGGCACAGCGTGCAGGTAGAGGGCGATGGTCTCTGATGAGAGTCCGCTCGCAGAAGGAGGGGGCTGATTCCCGCTGCCTGCCAAAGAGCCAGGGGAGTAGTGAGTTTTCGACGTCCCCCTGTGCTCACAAGCCAACCAAGAAGCCCAGCGAAGATGATTTTAAAATGTGTCGGGAGAATGTTGGAATGTGCAGGGAATTCCCTGCTTATTTCCCAGACAGTCAAGCATGCACCCAGAGGATTAGGACAGAAAAAGTGAGTCTCACCATTCTTGGGGCTCAGCAGAGCCTGCTTCCTTGCCCACCCTTTCCCGGGCTCCCCTGGCATGGACCTACCGAGCACACTAGGATCGCTGTTCCAGAAAATCCCAAGGGTCTGCTGCGGGCTCACTTAAAATCCTGGTTTTGATCTAGCAGAAGTGGTGTTGTGTTTAAAATCTCTGCATGGTGGTGAATTCATGAGCCTCCTAGTGAAGGCAGGAAGGAACCGATTCCTTGTGCTGAGTCATAGCGTAAACCCTCAGGTGAAAAAGCCCAATCGCAGAGCAAGCACAGTCACTGAGTGCATGTGTTCGTGCCAACCTGGGTACCCTCTGTGAAACAAGCCCTGGGGAAAGGTATTGGCTCTTCATTAGATTGTTTTCAGGAACACTCTCAGCCACTGGCAGGTGTTCCATCTGCACCCAGCTGATGTCCTGCCTGCCTTCCTCCCGGGCCCGCTGGTCTAGAGCTGGCAGTGGGATGGAGACCTGCCTGAGGGAGAGAGGGCCCGTGTGTGCTGGCCCCTCTGTCTTCCGCTCCACAGCTTGGCAGGTGGCCAGGTGCTTATCTGTTGGTTAAACCCCCCAAAGTCTCAGCACCACCCAGCATCCTTCTCCATTGAAACTGGCTAGCTCAGCCTCCCAGAAGTTAGCTGCAGAGCACAACCCAAGGGGCACTGCAGACCCCTCTGTGGGTCAGGACATCAGAGTCCTGACAGATTTCGACAGATTTTGTGGCTTGGTCATGACCAGCCAGAGAGCTCGAGTTCCCACTCCACTCCCAGGAAACTACCCCCGTGGGCGCCAGGCGTGTTGAGTCTCTCGTCTTGCCTCTTAATGATGTGTTCTTTCCCCTCTGGTCCTCTTGATGTCCCCCCACAGGGTGCAGGCTGCACTGCCCTTGTGGTGGCCGTGGTGGCCCGAAAGCTGGAACTCACCAAAGCAGAGAAGCACGTTCATAACTTCATGATGGACACTCAGCTCACCAAGCGGGTAAGATGCTACACAGCCATGTCTTATGGGGGACTTAACACCACAGTGGAAGCCAATGAGAAAGCAAATGGTCCGCCAGGTGCTCACGCCTGTAATCCCAGCACTTTAGGAGGCCGAGGTGGGTCGATCACAAGGTCAGGAGATCAAGACCATCCTGGCTAACACGCTGAAACCCCATCTCTACTAAAACTACAAAAAATTAGCTGGACATGGTGGCGGGTGCCTGTAGTCCCAGCTACTCAGGAGGCTGAGGCAAGAGAATTGCTTGAACCCGGGAGGCGGAGGTTGCAGTGAGCCAAGATTGCACCACTGAACTCCAGCCTGGATAACAGAGTGAGATTCCATCTCAGAAAGAAAGGAAGAAAGACAGAAAGGAAGTGAGAGAAAGAGAGAAGAGAAAGAAAGAGAGAAAGAAAATGGTCATGTCGTATGGGTTTGCACCAGGCTTTTAAAGGGCATGTTTGAGGGAGCCCCAGACACAAAATGGAAACAGCATCTTCACACGATGGGTTTCTGCCTTCTGTTCGATCGCTGTGCATGGTTCAGGCAGCCAAATAATTTTCCTGGTAATTTAATTAATAGCCTACAATGGTATAACCTGCCCCTTTGCCTGATGAAGATCACCCAGTATGAGGCAATGTTTTTTGTTTATGCTCAAATATTTTCAGGATTCTCATTAGGAAGGGCAAAACTATATTGAAAATGTACCTAAAACTATAAAAGTATATTGAAAATGTACCTAAGTCTAATCCTTTAAAAAAATCATTTAAAGAATCATTCTAGGCCAGGCGCAGCGGCTCACGCCTGTAATCCCAGCACTTTGGGAGGCTGAGGCAGGTAGATCACGAGGTCAAGAGATTGAGACCATCCTGGCCAACATGGTGAAATGCCGTCTCTACTAAAAATACAAACATTAGCTGGGCATGGTGGCAGGTGCCTGTAGTCCCAGCTACTCAGGAGGCTGAGGCAGGAGAATCACTTGAACCCAGGAAGTGGAGGTTGCAGTGAGCCGAGATCATACCACTGCACTCCAGCCTGGGCGACAAAGCGAGACTCCATCTCAAAAAAAAAAAAAAAAAGGAATCATTCTAGTAGAGCCCACATTCCTAAATAAAATTGTTCATCAAAACGTCATCATCCAATTTTTCCCTTTTGGGTTTTCCGGGTAACGTTTCTCACTTGAACCATCACGAAAGTAGTTATGGAAGATGAAAATCTGAAAATATGCAGGACTGGGTAGACCAATTTGCTGCTGAAAGTTGGATACCCCACTGAATTGTCAGAGACGAAAAGGCCCATTTAGAAGAGACAGATACAAGCCTTCCAGAATAACAGCAGGCCAAATGGGCAAGGCAGGAGTTGTTTATTCAAGGACAGCTTTTATGGAAAATTCTTTAGAACTACAGCCTGAAGGAAGGTGAGTAAGATGATTTCCTGCAAGACTGTCCTCTTTCTGAGACGAGGCAGAATTAAAACCCTGTGTCCGTGTCTTGGCCTCCATAGTCTTTTTCATTTAGGACTAAAGTAGGTTAAGGAACCCATGAGCAACCAAATGTTGCTTTGGGTTTTTGAAAGCTACAGAAAATATTCAGTGATTAATGTTGCATCGCAGCAACAATGTGTTAGAAATAGAGACAAAGGCAGGAAGGAAGAACAAAAAGAGAGAGAGAGAGAGAGAGAGAATGACAGAGGGAGCTGCGAGTGAGCTCTCGGGGAAGGCAGTGGGAGAGTGTGCAGTGGCCAAGGCCTCTCCAGTTTCTCAGCAGAATTATTTATGGTGTTTGATTGTTTGGTCTTTGATTACATTTATCGGATTTTGTAAAGAGCCTTCACAGATGTTAAAAGGAACTGGTACAGGCAAATATTCTTATGTTGTTGACATTCAAGTGTTTGTACTTGGTACATCACAGCCCTGAGCTATCAGCTGCACCAAAAAAAGCCATGATTTGTCACATCACGATGGCAGTGATTGAAGGCTGTTACCACAGTAAGGCCTGCCGGGAACTCTGCCACTTGGCCACTCTCTTTCAGCCCCCTCTAATAATGGGTGCAAAAGTCATGCTCAGTACTGAGGAAATTACTCAAGTTATTGAAACACCCAAATGCAAATCCACTTGCATCTATTTTCCTGAAGCAATTTACTGAGGTTTCACTGAATTGAAACTACATGCTGGAGTGAGGGCAGGGAGCTGTTCTGCCTCCAAAGCCTTCTCATAAGCTGTTTACCAAGAGTAGAGACATTAGCAGTTTCTCTGTTTATTCTGGTTTTCTTTTTGAAGCCAAGTATATTCTTTGTATTTGGTGTTATTCCTTTGTCCTCTCCATTTTTCACCAAGTAAATCAGACGCTAAAGGAAAATAAAGCTGAGGAAAGCCAGCTCCTTTGTATGCCAGGAAAATAAACAATTTTTCTGCAATATAATTGTAGAAGATGGAGACTGTGGTTGCTAATTTTAATCTTTCAAAAATGATTCCCTAACATCCTCCTCAATTCCACTTACTTCTTGAAAAGTAGGACTGAAAATCAAATCAACAAATATTTATTGCTCATCCATGAATGTAAGGTAGCTTTTTAATTGAATAACATCTCATTTTTCTGAGAACACTTAAATCTGTTGAAATGTCCCTTTAATATCTAATATCTTTTCTCAAGGAAATAAACAACACAGGAGGGATGGTTCTTACAGAGAGAAGATTTTCAAAGCTGGCAGGACTAGAACTTCTAAAGGTTCTTTTACATAACCTTAATTGAAACGAAACTGGATGTGTGCATCCTTGGCCTGCTCTGCTTTGAGCTGACTTTGAACTGCTCCCAAGAGAACCCCACCTTTCTTCCCCTGGGGATGCCTGGCCTGCCCTCTGTCCTCTCCAAATGGCCCATTGTGTCCAGCTGGAGTGGCTCATTGGTCAAGAAGATGCTAAGCAACTGGGCGCGGTGGCTCACGCCTGTAATCCCAGCACTTTGGGAGGCCGAGGCAGGTGGATCACAAGGTCAGGAGTTCGAGACCAGCCTGACCAACATGGTGAAGCCCTGTCTCTACGAAAAATACAAAAATTAGCAGGGCGTGGTGTTGCGCACCTGTAATCCCAGCTACTCAGGAGGCTGAGACAGGAGAATCACTTGAATCTGGGAGTTGGAATTTACAGTGAGCCGAGATCCTGCCACTGCACTCCAGACTGGGCAATAGAGCAAGACTCTGTCAAAAAAAAAAAAAAAATAGAAATACTCTCAGATCAGACATGATCCTTAGAAACTCTTGGCTGGGCACGGTGGCTCACACCTGTAATGCCAGCACTTTGGGAGGCTGAGGCAGATAGATCACGAGGTCAGGCGATGAGACCTTCCTGGCTAACACAGTGAAACCCCATTTCTACAAAAAAAAAAAAAAAAATTAGCCAGGCGTAGTGGCACGTGCCTGTAGTCCCAGGTACTTGGGAGGCTGAGGCAGGAGAATTGCTTCAACCCGGGAGGCAGAGGTTGCAGTGAGCCAAGATCGCGCCACTGCACTCCAGCCTGGGCAACTGAGCGAGACTCCATATCAAAAAAAAAAAAAAAAAAAAGAGATGCTAAGCTCAGTCTATTCATAACATCTCAGTGAATTCTCAGAGAAAGATCAAACATGAAGGAGTTTACTGTGGTATAATTTCAACCTCTTCGGAGTGGACAATTCGCAGATTTGACAGATAAAAGCAGCCTCTTACTGGTATATGCAACCTTGATGCTTCAAACACCTAAGCAAAATGAAAAAGGAATTGTAGGTATTAATCATAAAAAATACCCAAATTGTTCTAGTATTTATTCATCCTGTCTTGCTCTAAAGGCTGCAGCCTAGCCTTTGCCATGAGAGCCAGCACTATTTTTATTTATTTATTTATTTGTGGGGAGGGAAGAGGGTCTGACAGCACTGCGTAAGAACTCAGTTTCTGGTTTTCTTGAATCCCGTGCTTATCTTCTTTCCTTGTATCAACTCTGGCAGCAACGTCATTTCTGTATTTAATTCGATCAGATCTTCCCACACTGATTTCGCAGTGTCGCTGCCATTGTTATTCTATAATTATAACTTATTGCTAACCTCTGGGCTACTAGATAAATATATTTAAGTACATGATTCACAGAGGGACTGGAAGAAAGATACTAGAGCCCCATTTTTTCTGCCACTCAGTGCTTCCATGTCCCCAACATTCTGTTTTATGTAACTAAACAGGTCCATCACAGAGGTCACTCCCTGGGTGCCACACTCTGTACTCTGGGGGCACCAAGATGGGTAAGAGGTGGTCCTTACCTCCATCCTTAACCTCTGGTGGCTGACTGCCCTCAGAGAGCACTTCTTATAAGAGGTAGAGTGGGCCGGGTGCGGTGGCTCACGCCTGTAATCCCAGCACTTTGCAAGGCTGACGTGGGCAGATCACTTGAGGTCAGGAGTTCAAGACTAGCCTGGCGACCATGGTGAAACCCCGTCTCTACTAAAAATACAAAAAATTAGCCAAGTGTGGTGGTGGGCGCCTGTAATCCCAGCTTCTCGGGAGGCTGAGGCAGGAGAATTGCTTGAACCCACGAGGCGGAGGTTATGGTGAGCTGAGATCGCGCCACTGCACTCCAGCCTGGGCGACAGAGCGAGACTCCATCTCAAAAAAAAAAAAAAAGCAGAGTGGGCTGCTATGGACACCCTTGGCTTGAGAGGCACCATGGACCGGAGATATTTTCTTTGTGGTACCTACTCTCCACATCAAGCCACAGTAAGCAGAACCTTCAGACAGCACAGTGTGCTGAGGATCATATCTCCTTCTTGCTGCAAGGGTTTCTTGCCCCAAGTAGCTCATCCAAGTACACTTCCCCATGAATTCTATGAGTAAGACCAAAACGAAACCCACAACTTCCCTAAACTAGTTCCTTCTCCTAACTTCCCTAGTGTGCTCCTGACATGGTGTTCTTCCAGACTCCAGGCATAAAAACTTAGCCCCATTTCTGACTCCTCTGGGCCCTGAACCCCACAGGGGTCTGAGCACTTTCTGTGTCTGATTCGACCTTGCCGTGGCTGTTCACGCATGCGCGCCTCTCCAGGGCCTCTGCCCCGTCACTCTTGAAGCCGCCATCTTCTGTCTTGCACTATCACAGCAGCCTGCTACCTGCTCTCCTCACTTGGGCCTCCCTCTCCCCAGTCATCCTGCACTCTGCTTCCCCATGGATCTCCTTAGACTCTCGGGCTTGCCTACATATTACTTCCTGCTCAAAAACCTTTAAGTAATTCCCCCACCTACAATCTCCTGAATGACACTAAAGACAACTTTTCTTTAATTACAGGCATATGCCAAAGTTTGATCATAATCTTGCTAGAAGAAAATTTTCTTCAGCAGCCTAATTCAAAGATTACTCTTAGTAGTGGTATTTCATAGGAAAAACAATGGTAGCCATTGTTATGCCAGATATAGAAGGTTTAGCTAAAGGACTGCTAATGGACAGCTGGTTGGGCTCAAGAGTGGATTTCCAGAACAAGTCTTTATCTCTTTATAATTGATCGGATAATCAATAGGGCAGTTATCAGGAATGCTAATTCTCCCCAGAAGAGGATTATAAATTACATCACACACAAGATTCTGTCCCAAACAGAGTGGGTACAGGTTTTTTTTTTAGCAACAGTCACAGAAATATTGTGTGTTTAAGCCGGAAGGACCCTCAGGGAAGAGCCACTCCAACACAGATGAGAAGACGAAGGCCCAGAAAGGGGTGAGGGGGCCCCGGGCCTATGCAAGATCCAGTTTGCTCTCAGACCATCAGGCAGGCAGCTTTAGGGTGGTTAGTTCCTTGGAACTCAGCGTGGGGTTAGGGTCCCAGGCCTGCTGAAGAGAAAAGCCAGCTTAACTCTACCCTAACTGAGTATCACATAAATAGCATTATTGAATTATCCACCACCCATTACCATATTGCTACAGGGAGAACCTCAAGCTCCAACTTTGAACAACGGAAATACATCTCCTCTCGCTCCACCCAATTTCCTGCCAGCCAGAGAGGTGGAGCTCCCAGTTCTAAGTGGTCAGTGAGGGCCTCCGGGTCAGGCCCGCAGAGAAGCCTGCAAAGGGAGTGTGGAATAGAACAGAGGGGGGAAAAAGAGGAGGTACAAGCCGGGCGATGAAAGAGAGGGCAACCTGGGAAGCCAGAGCAAGTCTGTGGGGTGGTGATGAGGGGAGAGTGGGCTTGGCAAATGGGAAAGAGGAACCAGCCCCCTTCTCTAGTCCTGTGTGTAAAGGACACCTTCAGTCAAGGGCCGGCTTGCAGGTTCTCCGATAGTGATCTGATCCTCACTCAGCCTAGTTTCAACCTGTGTAACTCCTTCAAGTTACAGTCATGCACTGCAGAACAACGTTTCAGTCAATGATGGAGCACATATACCAAGGTGGTCTCAGAAGCCTCTAACAGAGCTGAAAAATTCCTCTCCCCTAGTGATTTGTGTTACCGTTGCCTACAGTGCAGAAATGTGCCATACAGGCTTGTAGCCTAAGAGCGATAGGCTACACCATACAGCCTAGGGGTGTAGTAGGCTGTACCATCTAGGTTTGTTTAAGTACAGTCTGTGATGTTCACACAGTGAAGAAATTGTCCAAGATGCATGTATTTAAATCACACCCACCGGCCGGGCCTCCCTTTCCCTGTCTCCAACCTCCAAGTAGAATACTTCTCTGGCAAGGGTTCCTGGCAGCATAAAGGGCAGGCTAGTGATTTCTTCTCTGGGGGGCTCTGCTAATGGGACTCCTGGAATTTCCCAGGACTCCTGGGGCTGCTGGAGGCTTAGGGTGCCCAAGAAAGGTGCTCCTTTCATCCCCCTTGTACTCCTGCCCCAAGCATTCTTGCTGCAACCGACAGCCCCTCTGTAATAGCAAGTAGCAGATTACCTGGGCAGAGAGGTGGCCAGAGCAAGTCATTGACGTGGGATGCTATGGCCAAGAGCTCAAGGAAGTGATGTGTGTTCTGTTGTATGTTTTCTTGCGGGCTGGGGAAATTAGAGGGAAGGAAGCTGATGTTTATCGGAAGAGGAGAATATTAACAAAGATACCATGTATTGAGGCATATGGCCAGGGTCTGTGCTAATGTTTTAAGTATATTTTCATTTAGTCAACACAGTAATCCTGTTTCACAGATGCAGGTAGCACTTGCATCACTCTCTAGCCCCGGACCCTGCTTTGTTGTTGTGGTTTTTTAAATGCTTGTTACCTGATGCTATAATATAAACTGCATACCATCTTCTCCACAAGATTGTAAGTTCCATAAGGGCAGGAATGTTACTGATTTGTTCACTGTGGTACCCTTACTTGCTAGTACAATGTCTGGCCCATCATAGGTGCTCATTAATTGTTCCTCAAATGTATGAATAAAGAGAGTCTCATAGAGTTCAGTAGTGGGTCCAAGATAGAGCTCATGATCACATCTATTTGTCAAGTTTTTCTGAGGGTTAATAAAACCATGCAGACATACATGCTTAGCACAGATCCTGGCACATAGTAAGCACTCAGTATATGTTAGCTGTCACAGTAATTTTCAAGGTCTTCATTGGACCACTTTCTTGTCCAGGCCCATTAATTTTAGAGCCCTTCCTAAAGTGGATCATAGAGCCCATTCTCTGGTCCCACTCAGCGTGAAAGCAATTTTTTTGGTGGAGAGTTTCTGGGCTTGCAGAAAACAATCAGCCCATTTTGGAGGCAGGACAGCTGGACTTCCATTCACTTCCTCTCCTAACCATCCCCAAACCCAACCGATTGTGGCCAATGTTGAGCCACTCTTTCTGGCTTGCTGCTTTCATCTTAAGCCCTGCCCCCTCGCACTGCTGCACCCTAAGAGCGTCTTTTGGCCCTGGTGCCTCTGCCCACCAGGAGAGGTCAGGAGGTACCCAAGCCTCCATCAAGGAAGGGTGCATGGAGCCCTTCGGAGGCTCAGCAAATCTGAGGAAAGGCACATGACCTCATCTGCTCCTGACCCCAGCAATGCTTAGATCAATCAGCCAGGTGAACTGGAGGGAGACCCTGGCCACAATAGCATTTACCGTCCACCTGGGAAAGCCCAGTGCAGTTGAAAGCCTATTTCTTTTTCTCTCGCAGATATTGATCTACTTAGCTTTGTGCCAGACTGTTTGCTGGTAATTAATTTCAGAGTCAGTGCAAGGGCTGGCAGTTAACATCACTTTCCCGAATGCACAGCGGCCTCCCTCCAAACTCATAAAGATGATGTGACTGCCTCTGTCAGCTACCCGGGCTGTGCTGTGACTTCAATATCTTACATTTGGGCTGACTTTAAGTGCAGGACCTGGACTCCGTGTTCTGTCACATTGCTAAGTAAGGGCCATGATGATTAAAAAAAAAAAAAAAAATCCAATGTTCTTTCCAATTCCTTGATCCTGGAAAACAGGAAATGATTTTGTTTGTCTTTCCTTCAGTCCACATGAAAACCTTCTGCTCTTCCTGGACCTGGCTCTTGTTTTGACTTTGCCATTAGCTAGCTGTGTGATTCTGGCTCTCACATCCCATCTCTGAAGTGGTTTCCTCATATGTTCAATGAGGGGTTTGAGCTAGATGATATTAACTAATATCTGTACGGTACTTTACATTTTATGCAGCATTCAAACCCACACTGACTCAGTTTGCCATTTATAATTGTCTAGTCTTGGTCTGTGTCTCTGTTTCTTTGTCTGAGAAATGTGGATAATGTTAGCACCTCCCCGATGGGGTTGTGGTAAGGATTAAAGGAGCTTAGACATATAAAGTACTCAGACCTGTGGCTGCGCCTGGTAGATGTTAGCTGTTGCCCCCAGCACCATCATCACTGCCTCATAGCAGCCCTCTTTATTTTTCCCATCTTACAGATAATGAAGCAATTGCTCCTAAACTGCTTAATAATTGACAGAGCAGGGATTCACCTGCAGACTTTCCCGTTTCCTCGAGGCTTTCCTAAGAGGCTAAGTGCCTAGGGAAACTGAAGAAATGACACATCCAATTGCCCCTCTCCCCGCAAGAGGAGGGCAATGGTATTCAATGTGTGTGCTCTGCAGAGAGCGCGGCTTCCCTCGCATGCCGCCTTTTTTCCCAGGAGGCTGCTGTTCACTCTAGTTCCCTGAGCAGAACCCCAGAGACCACAGTGTCCTCTCCTGGACATCCACCGTTTCCAACTTCTCACTGCAACCTGCTTCCTTTCAGGCAAGAAAGTACTAGAGGCGAGCAATTAAGTCATTTAAAACTATTTTCATGGTGGATCTTTACTGCATTTTTAAAAAAGCAATATTTATGTCCCTTAGACATTTCTGAGAAGACTTAGCTGTTCTTTTAAAAACATCACTTCAGCGCCAATGAAAAATATAATCCAGCCTTAGTAATAAATTTTTAAAACATACACACACAAAAGTTATCAGCCTGCAAAACAATGTTTCCTAGCCTTCCCACACGTCTCAGTATTTTAACAACGTCCCATCTGTTGATGTCAGTCTGAAGAAGCAGGTCTATAGTCTCTAATTTTATTAAAATCCTTTCTGGCTAGTAACCTGATTTCTATTAGGCTGGCCTACTTATTTCCAGGCCCCAGGCCTGTGGACCTGTGCCAATCTGCATGACTGACAGAAATGGGGATGGTTAATCAAAAATCTGTTTAGCGTGTGCTTAATAAGGAATGTTTTCTCTTGCTCTTGTTACTAATTGCTGAGGATGTCTGTGTTTGGATTAAAACTTTGTCCCCTGCCATCTGGATGCCATTGATATGTCTCAGCTCAGTCGTGAGCCTGGTGATATCAGTGGTTTCCATGTCAACAGATGACAGCATCATATGTTGAAACGTGTGATTGCCGTGCACAGTGAAGGAGCCAGCCTTGGGAAAGAGGAAGCTCTGGTTTCACACCTAAATATCTTCACTGATTTTCAGACATTGCTTTGAAATTATTTCCGTTTTGTGCCAATTACATTTACGTGTAAAATTGCAGCGCAAATGTTTTTGGCCATTTGGGAAAGGAGACAATGGGCTTATTGGTACCTATAGTTCCAATTAGTGGGAAAGACATTTTCTCAAAGAAGTCTTTTAAAATCTCCAGCTGATAGGAAATCTGTTTACTCTCTGAATCCAAGCAATGTACCATATACACTAAGTGGCAATCTCAGGTGAAGCTCGGAAGTCTGCATGTAAGGGCAGCAGTGGTATCTTGCTAGCTATTTTCCGAGGGGACCCCGGGACTCAAGGTCTTGCTCATGCAACCTGTCTAAATATAGCATCAGCAACAGCACTCAAGAGACAGTACTGAAATAATCAAGAAAAAGAAAGGAAGGAAGGAAGGAAGGAAGGAAGGAAGGAAGGAAGGAAGGAAGGAAGGAAGGAAGGAAGGAAGGAAGAAGAGAAAAGAGAAAAAAGAAAAGAAAAAAGAAAGGAAGGAAGGAAGGAAGAAAGAAAGAGAGAAAGAAAGAAAAAGAAAGAAAGAACCCTTCAATTTAGCTCTAGTCTGCAGTGTCCAACACAAGATTAATAGCAGATGAATTTTAATCACCTTTTCTTTCCTTTCTTTTCTTTTCTTTTTTTTTCTTGAGACGGAGTTTCACTCTTGTTTCCTAGGCTGGAGTATGGCACGATCTCAGCTCATTGCAACCTCCGCCTTCCAGGTTCAAGCGAGTCTCCTGCCTCAGTCTCCCAAGTAGCTAGTATTACAGGCATGAGCCACCATACCTGGCAAATTTTGTATTTTTTGTAGAGACAGCTTTGACCATGTTGTTCAGGCTGGTCTCGAACTCCTGACCTCAGGTGATCCACCTGCCTTGGCCTCCAAAGTTCTGAGATTACAGGCGGGAGCCACCGTGCCCGGCCTTAATCATCTTTTCTAGGAGTTTCGTGATTTTGGTTAAGAAAATAGATCATTGCAAAATCGTTTCCTTATGAGGTAGACTACAGTAGCAACCACACACACACAAAATATTATGTGAACCTAAGAAAATGAACCTGATAGCAGCCTACTTTATTTATTCTTCCTTAGATCAAGAATGCTGCAGCCAATGTCCTTCGGGAAACATGGTTAATCTATAAACACACAAAGCTGCTAAAGAAGATTGACCATGCCAAAGTCAGGAAACACCAGAGGAAGTTCCTCCAAGCTATCCACCAGTGAGTATGCCAGAGTGGTTCAGCCATCAGATAACCAGATTGGGAGCAGTGGGACTCCTACAACTCTGTCAGTAGCTTCTCATATACTTAGGAGGCACAGAAGAAATCCATTCTGTTCCACTCAACAAGTGGAGTGGTAAAGTGGGTCTGATCACTCACTCACTGCACCAGCCACATGCCAGAAATTGGGCAGGCTGTTATGGAAGGTAAAAACTAGAGTAAGAACCTCTAAGGGCTTCTACATTCTACACACACACCCACACACACATCACACACACCATAAACACCACACACAAACACCACACACACCTCACACACACCATACACACCACACACCACACACACCACACACCACACA